>NC_081181.1:107803855-107934376 GCF_029867415.1 Vicia villosa | reverse complement strand
GCATTTATGTGATTGTTAAGTGTGTATGAGATGTGATAATTGAATTTGGGGATGTTTGGATACATAGTTTGGTGATAAATACGAATATGTGAAAATGATGGTTTATGTACATATTTGGAATAATAGTATTGAATCATTTTGAAAATTATACTATTGAACTTTGTTGCATACTTGAACATGTGAAATATATTGGATAATGCTAGTTACATGATTAGGCGGAGTGTATTGAATTTCTATGATTGTTAATTAAATCATGTACTTTATTATACTTAGTTCATAATGATTTGAATTCTCACCCTTCTGTTTTAATGTTTCCCTCGTTGGCGACATGCAGGTTCTTATGATTAGTAGCTCGTGCAAGATTTATTCGGAGAGCTTCCAAGCTTGTTTGATGATTAGGTAGTGAGTCAATGCTCTGGTCATGTAACACTGGGTAGATTAGTAGTATTGAACTCATGTTTTTGTTTTAGCTAAGTGTTATGATTTTATCTTATGAATATGTATGTTTTATTATTGTTGTTGAGAGGCCATAGTGCCAAATATTCTGGATATGGTTTTATGTTATCTTGAGGAGATTATTGAGATATGATCATGGTATGGGACATGAATCATTTTATGAAATACACGAGTACTCATTATTTTCCGCTGTGAATGGATATTCTTGATGAATTATGAAAAGTGAAAGGTGTCATGACCAGGTGTATTTGTATATTGATGATGAATGATGAGGTTTTTGAAAGCTTTTAGTTTTTAAAAACGTCGATGTGACCGCCCTTTCTTTATATGCATGCTTATTTACTCTGATTATATGTTTAAATATTTGGGGTATTAGAAAGGGGTCTTACATTAGTGGTATCAGAGCCTGGTTGGTCCGTCCGACCAAGTTGTCGAGTCATTTGAGTTGTGTGACAGTTGAATGCTGTCAGTGTTTATTCCTTAGTACGCGACATGTGTGTGGTACACTGTTGATACTTGTTTGTTTTGTTGCAGGGTTAGTTTGAGCGAAGTGGGGGAGAAGCTTTGCTTCTCGGATATGTTTCACTTGTAAGTAGTTGGTGCAATATACTACTTAAGGAGACAGAGCAAGCGATGTAGAAGTTTGTTGGTTTCCGAATTCAAAGTTAACATGGTTTTAAGATTTTGGTTGTTTAACAAGTCAGAACGTCTTAGAATAAGGATAATTATTATAAGATGGAATTTAGGAAGTTGCTATATTCAGCATTGTTGGTGGACTGTGAACTTATCAGTTTGAGTAACCGTTGCGTAGGACGTTGACGTAAGAACAATGATTAAGCGACGGATTGCGGTATACCTTGTCAAGGGATCCTTGGCAAGAGATTGGAAAAGTTGTTGAAGTTGTTGGAACGTTCAAGTCGGAGTTAGAAATGCGAAGAGACGAGTATGATTCCAAGAATAAAAAGCAATGATAATAGTGTAAAGGAATTTTGTTATGATGTTATCACAAGGTGTGTGTCGGCACGTTCGGATGATTTTGGGAGCTTTTGAAGTAGGGAACTTATGGTAACGAAAGGAACACTATTATATTTTGGTAACGATGGTGTATACTCCATTATGGTTGTCGGCTATCTATTAACAAATTAAGGAACTGATCACCCTTAATCTATTGTTGATAGGAGACGAAATCGTATTGGAAGGGATATACTTGTCCTACTAAATTGATAGTGTGTAAAGCGGTTAGGGAGGAGTTGAAGAGTCAACATGAGTAGTGCTAAGCTTTCTAAGTGTGAGTTTAGTGAAGGAAGTGATTTCCTTGGATATGTGATTTCGAGCTGAAGTGTGTTGATGCAACAAGTACAAGTGGTAGCTTATGCTTCAAGGCAACTTAAAGTTCATGAGAGGAATTATCCGACGCGTGATTTAGAGTTGGCCGCCGTTGTGTTTGTTTTGAAGCTTTGGAGGCATTATTTGTTTGGATCGAGATTTGATGTATATAGTGATCACAAGAGTTTGAAGTACTTGTTCGATCAGAAAGAGTTGAATATGAGGCAAATAAGATGGTTGGAATTCTTGAAATATTATGATTTTGACTTGAATTATCTTCCTGGGGAAGCGAATGTTGTGGCTGATGCACTGAGTAGGAAATTATTGCATATGTCTATGTTGATGATTCGAGAGTTGGAATTGTTGGAGCAATTTAAAGATTCGAGTTTAGTTTGTGAAGCGACGTCTTCGTGTATTAATCTTGGTATGTTGAAGCTTACGTGTGGCATTCTTGATGAGATTAGATAAGGTCAGAAATCAAATTTGAAATTGGTCGATATTATGACATTGATTAATCAAGGAAAAGGTGGTGACTTTCGGGTTGATGAGAATGGTATCATGAGGTGTCGTGATCGAGTTTGTGTTCCGGATGTTACAGATTTGAGAAAAAAGGATTATTGAGGAAGGGCATAGAAATGGTTTGAGTATTCATCCTGGTGCTACTAAAATGTATCAAGATTTGAGGAAAATGTTTTTGGTGGCAAGGTATGAAGAAGGATATAGCGGAATTTGTGTATTCGGGGTTGACTTGTCAGAAACCGTTTGGTTTGACGCAACCGTTATCTATTCCTGAGTGGAAATGGGATAGCGTTTCTATGGATTTTATTTCGGGTTTGTTAAAGACTCCGAGTAATTGTGAAGCATTTGGGTCATTGTGGATTAGTTGACGAAATATGCTCATTTTATTCGATTAGGATGGACTATTTGATGGAGAGACTTGCTAAGTTGTACATCGAGAGGATTGTGAATTTGCATGGTATTCCGTCGAGCATTGTTTCGGATAGAGATCCGAGGTTCACTTCTAGATTTTGGGAAGGTTTGTAAAGTGCTTTGGGTATGAAGTTGTGTTTGAGTTCGACGTATCATCCGCAAAATTAATGGTCAAACGGAGAGGACTATTTAGTCGCTTGAAGATCTTTTGAGGTCTTGTGTTTTGGAACAAGGAGGAAATTGGGATAATTTCTTGCCTTTGATTGAGTTTACGCATAACAACAGTTTCCATTCGAGTATTGGAATGACATCTTTTGAAGCTTTGTATGGTTGAAGGTATGGAACGCCTTTGTGTCGGTATGAATCTGGAGAGAGTAGGTGAGGTTTCAGTGTTGTATGGTTGTGTCGATTGTATTTTCGAGGCCGAAAATCTTTTAAGTAGGGGAGAGTTGTAACACCCAAAAAAATAATTATTTGCCTAATTAAGTCCTTTGTGATGTTTATTGAAATTTTTGCATTTTGGGACGATTTAGTCGGTATTAGTTCGGGATAGCGGATCGATGTTTGATCGGAAATTTTAATATTTTTAGTATTAGAAATATTAATGAGTTAATATTTAGCGTTTTGGGAATTTTCTGAATAATTAAGATTAGACCGGAAATATGAGACATTGAGTATTAAGGGGTATATTTTATTAGGCTCATTTGTGTGTTAATTAATTATTTAATTGTTATGTGATATAATAATTAATTTAATTAATTAATTTTGTGTATAATTGTGTTTATTTAATTTAATGGGTTAATTGAGTTATTAAAGACTATATCTAATTGGGCCTATTTAATAGAAATAGAAGTAATTGGGTGTTATTTCCTTAAGCCCATTAAGACATAAAATTGTAAGGGTTTAGAGAGGATTAGAGACACCATAACATTTGTTCATTTTGAAGAGAAGAGAAGAGAGGGAAGGAGGAGAAGAGGAACAAAAGAGGAATAAAGAGAAAATCTAGGTTTGAAGAAATTGAAGAGGTAAGGGGGAGAATCCTTACTATTATGGGTTAATATAATTGGTTCAATGTGCACATTAACATGATTTAGGGATTTTATCCTCAGATTTTAGGTTTTGACATGTTTATGGTGAAACCCCTAAATTTTCGGAAGCAGACTCCCTAACGTAAACGGGGCAACGTTAGAGTGCCGTTCAATGAATTTTATCCGTTCAATAAATTGGACGACTTAAATAATGCCACGTGTGCGGTTTTAACAAAAGAAAACAAAAAACAGGTGAGCAGCCACTGGAAAATTTTCCCAAATTTATTACCGTGAGTTCTACCATCATCACCTTGCCGTCACCGGCGACCGTCGTCTCTTTGCTACGGTCGTCAATCTAAATGAATGCTTTTTTCAATTTTGGTTATGCTCTCTCTCACTCATGGCAAGCAAATCAAACTATAGCAATATCAAATGAAATTGATTTGCAATAATAACACATTCATAACAAATGAAACTAGGATTAAAAATGAACAAAATCAAAAGAAAAGAAATCTGAGGAAGGGGAGATGACGACAGTAGCCAATTGTAGCGTGTCGACGACTGCAAACAAGATCGACAATGGGCACGACAAAGACGAAAGCAAAGCATTACACGGAGGAAGTGTGATGACAACGACCTTCGGCGGCGGAGGTGTCAGCAAGATGATAGAGTTCATGGATCAATCCTTTTCAGTGTTTAAAAATTAGTTTTTTTTTAATTTACAACAATTCCACATGGTATTATCTCAACCTCCCAATTCATCTAACAGACATAAATACTTGAACAGTAGCCTAACTTTCCCGCAATAACGTCAGACGATCCGTGTCCTAAATTTTCATAGTTTTAAATTTGGTAGATTTTGATGAGAAATCATTAAATATGATGAATAATTGTGGTTGATTATGACTGGCATGATGGGGGTAGGCTAGAGGAGTCCTTAACTCTTATTAGAGTTCTTTTTCTTCATTTTGATTCTCATAAATCTGAAGCTTTTGTTGATCGAATGATTTAATTTAGGGTTAATACTACTTTATCCCCCTGCCATATAAGCGAGATTCGGTTTACCCCCTCTTAAAAAAAAAACTTATTGGACAAACCTTGCAAAATAAAGATTCCATCAATATTGACCCTGATCAGTTTTTTTTTGCCAAGATTCTTAGAATCTTGCCTACGTGGCATTTTTGGTAGTGCTGACTGTACAACACATAAGCAATGTGGCACAGTCAGCACTGCCACGTGGAATTTATTTATCTTTTTAATTTTTTTTTAAAAAAAAATTAATTTTTTTTTTTAAAATTAAAATTTTTTTTAAAAAAATAATAATATTTTTTAAAAAAATTTAATATTTTTTTACGTTTTTAAAAAATATTTGACAGTACCTGCGGATTTACGTACGCCTTTAAAAATACCTGCGGATTCACCAACGGATTGACAATACCTGCGGATTTACCTACGAATTTGACAATACCTGGGGATTTACCTTTAAAAATACCTGCGAATTTACCTGCGGATTTACCTACGAATTTGACAATACCTGCGAATTTACCTGCGAATTTGACAATACCTGCGGATTTACCTACGAATTTGACAATACCTGCGGATTTAAAAATACCTGCGGATTTACCTACGGATTTGACAATACCTGCGGATTTAACTACGAATTTAAAATTACCTGCGGATTTACCTTAAAAAACACATGCGGATTTACCTGCGAATTTGACAATACCTGTGGATTTACCTACGGATTTGAAAATACCTGCGAATTTATATATAATAAAAATAAATTTTAAAAATAATAAAAAAAAAAACAGTAAAACAATTTTGGAAAAAAAATTTAAAAAAAAATTAATAAAAACGTAAAAACGTAAATTTTTTTTAATTTTTCCAATTTTTTATAATTCTTTTTCAATTTTTTTATAATTTATATAAAATAAAAAACGTAAAAAAAAATATTAATTTTTTTTTAAAAACAAAATTTAAAAAAAACAACAAAATTAATAAAAAAAATTTTAAAAAATATTAAATTTTTATTAAAAAAAATTTTCAAAAAAAAATTAAAAAAAAATAAATTCCACGTGGCAGTGCTGACTGTGCCACATAAGCAATGTGCTGTACAGTCAGCACTACCAAAAATGCCACGTAGGCAAGATTCTAAGAATCTTGGCCAAAAAAACTGATCAGGGTCAAATTTGATGGAATCTTTATTTTGCAAGGTTTGTCCAATAAGTTTTTTTTTTAAAGGGGGGTAAACCGAATCTCGCTTATATGGCAGGGGGGTAAAGTAGTATTAACCCTTTAATTTAATTAGTTGATGTTTGTAGTGGTTGTGTATAATTTGATGGTTGAAATGGTGTATATACTTTTATACGACATGTTAAGGTATGTGATACGAATTTTATATGATCCAATTCGGTCAATCATGATTTCGTTATTATTCTGTTTTAGAACGTCATAGCAAGTGCCACTCTATTAGATTCCTGGAACATATTCAGTTTTATAGACCTCTATTTGAATTTCATTCAGTTGTTTATGGAGGGTTAGGACTAGTGTAATTGTTGATGATATTTTGTGAGACTATGAAAAGAAGGGTGTGTAGTTTGATGATTACTTTATTTTGGAATTGTTTTACATGGGCTACCTGTTTTCTATCTTTAGTCTTTTTGGATGGATACTTATTATTATTATTATTAGTAAGGACAAATGGATATGCATAGTAATTCATGAATCATAGCTTGTAGATTGTTGAAATAGGACTTTACGTTTTCATTTAACAATTTTGATGACAATTAATGAAGAAATGGGTATTATTTTTTATTATGAAACTAGTGGTGTATTTTTTTTATTTGATTTACATAATCCTGTATCTATATATATATATATATATATATATATATATATATATATATATATATATATATATATATATATATATATATATATATATATATACACACACATTTGGGATTTAGTTAGATTAAAACATGACTTAAAATTAGGTGGATTTATAATATAAGTGACTTTCTACGAAGTTTCTATTTACTAAGCAAGTTTGACTCCGATTCAAATATAAGACAAATATATATATATATATATATATATATATATATATATATATATATATATATATGTATATATATATATATATATATATATATATATATATATATATATATATATATATATATATATATATATATATATATATATGTTAGAACAAGATTTGTTCTGATCAATTATCTTAGTTTTGATGATAACAATAATATGAATTTTGCTTAAGATAATATGGTACTCTAATCCAATGCAATTTCCTTTTCAGGAAATATATAAAGAGTATGCATAATTCAGCGCTCAGAAGCTTTGTCTCAAGGGTTCAGCATGCAACATCAGAACATGGTCTGGCAAGACATCAGAAGATGGTCGAAGCAGAATCAGAACATGGGTCTATGGAAGCATCAGAAGAACATGAGATCAGAAGCACTGAAGTTCTGATGGTATCACGCACAGAAGCACTTCAAGGTCAGAAGATCAGAAGATGCTTTGCACCAAGCTGTTTGACTCTGATGATATTCAAACGTTGTATTCACAAACATCAGATCAGAAGGAAGTACAAGTGGCAAGCTACGCTGACTGACAAAAGGAACGTTAAAAGCTATTAAAGGCAACGTCAGTAGACACAGCGTGAACAAGGCTCGAGGTAGTTGACAAAAGCGTATAACATTAAATGCGATGCTGTACGGAACACGCAAAGCATTAAATGCACTCAACGGTCATCTTCTCCAACGCCTATAAATATGAAGTTCTGATGAGAAGCAAGGTTAACGATTCTGCACAAAACAACTCATATTAACTTGCTGAAACTCTGTTCTATTCAAAGCTCAGAATCTTCATCTTCATCAAAGCTCGACTACATTGCTGTTGTAATATATTAGTGAGATTAAGCTTAAACGTTAAGAGAAATATCACAGTTTGTGATTATAGCTTTCAAGAAGCAATTGTAATACTCTTAGAATTGATTACATTAAGTTGTAAGGAACTAGAGTGATCGTGTGGATCAGAATACTCTAGGAAGTCTTAGAGGTTATCTAAGCAGGTTGTAACTAGAGTGATCGTGTGGATCAGAATACTCTAGAAAGTCTTAGAGGGTATCTAAGCAGTTGTTCCTGGAGTGATCAGTGTGTGATCAGAAGACTCTGGAAGACTTAGTTGCTGACTAAGTGGAGAACCATTATAATCCGTGCGATTAGTGGATTAAATCCTCAGTTGAGGTAAATCATCTCTGCGGGGGTGGACTGGAGTAGTTTAGTTAACAACGAACCAGGATAAAAATAACTGTGCAATTTATTTTTATCTGTCAAGTTTTTAAAGCTACACTTATTCAAACCCCCCCTTTCTAAGTGTTTTTCTATCCTTCAATTGGCATCAGAGCGCCGGTTCTAAGGTGCAAACACTTAACCGTGTTTAGAAAAGATTCAGGAAGAGAAAAACGCTTCAGTAAAAGATGGCTGATGAAACTGCAAAGTCTACACCTGCATCTACATCTGGCTCTGCTGAGCAACACAACGGTAATAATGGTTATATTAGACCGCCGGTATTTGATGGTGAAAACTTTGAATACTGGAAAGATAAACTGGAAAGTTACTTTCTTGGTCTAGATGGTGATCTATGGGATCTTCTGATGGATGGTTACAAACATCCAGTAAATGCCAGTGGCGTAAAGCTGACAAGGCAAGAAATGAACGATGATCAGAAGAAGCTCTTCAGGAATCATCATAAATGCAGAACTGTTTTGCTGAATGCTATCTCTCATGCTGAGTATGAGAAGATATCTAACAGGGAAACGGCCTATGACATATATGAGTCCTTGAAAATGACTCATGAAGGAAATGCTCAAGTCAAGGAGACTAAAGCTCTCGCTTTAATCCAGAAATATGAAGCCTTCAAGATGGAGGATGATGAAGACATTGAAAAGATGTTTTCAAGATTTCAAACTCTTACTGCTGGATTGAGAGTTCTTGACAAGGGATACACCAAGGCTGATCACGTAAAGAAGATCATCAGAAGCTTACCCAGAAGATGGGGTCCTATGGTGACTGCATTCAAGATTGCAAAGAATCTGAATGAAGTTTCTCTGGAAGAGCTTATCAGTGCCTTGAGGAGTCATGAAATAGAGCTGGACGCAAATGAGCCTCAAAAGAAAGGTAAGTCTATTGCATTAAAATCCAATATCAAGAAATGCACTAACGCTTTTCAGGCTAGAGAAGAAGATCCTGAAGAATCAGAATCTGAAGAAGAAGATGAACTGTCCTTGATCTCCAGAAGGCTAAATCAACTCTGGAAGAACAAACAAAGGAAGTTCAGAGGCGTCAGAAGTTCAAAGAAATTTGAACGTGGAGAATCTTCTGATGACAGAAGATTTGACAAGAAGAAGGTCATGTGCTATGAATGCAATGAGCCTGGACACTTCAAGAATGAATGTCCAAAACTTCAGAAGGAAAATCCCAAGAAGAAGTTTCATAAGAAGAAAGGTCTTATGGCAACCTGGGATGAGTCAGAAGATGATTCAGACTCTGAAGATGAGCAGGCTAACTGTGCGCTGATGGCGACAGAAGATGACGGATCAGAATCTACATCAGAATCAGATTCTGAAGAGGTATTTTCTGAACTTACTAGAGATGCGTTAGTTTCCGGTCTAACTGAACTTCTGGAATTCAAGTCTCAGATTAGTCTCAAATACAAAGAGCTGAAAAAGCTATTTGAATTTGAAACAAAGAAGCTTGAGTTGGAGAATTCTGAATTAAAAGAAAAACTTTTAAAATTATCCAATAATGTTGGATCTCCTTCTGATTCAGAAAAATCCACTCCTAGTTTAAACCATATTCTGAAAGAATATGATTTAAGTTTCAGGAAGTTCTTATCTAGAAGTATTGGCAGAAGTCAGCTAGCTTCTATGATATATGCTGTGTCTGAAACAAAAGAGTCGGCATTGGTTTTGAGGGTGAAACCCCATACAAACTTGAACCTGTTGATGAAATGAAATTCACATACAAGCCATTGTATGATCAGTTCAAGTATGGCCACTCCCATGATATTAGGCACACTTCACATGCTCAAAGTTTTCACATAACACACACCAAAAAGCATGTGACACAACCTAGGAAATATCATGAAACTCACATTAAAAATTATCATGTTGTTCCTCCTATTGCTTACAATGTTAAACCCAAGTTCAATCAGAACTTGAGAAAATCTAACAAGAAAGGACCCAAGAAAATGTGGGTACCTAAGGATAAGATTATTCCTATTGCAGATATCCTTGGCTGCAAAAAGGACAAAGCACAACATGTCATGGTACCTGGACTCTGGATGCTCACGACACATGACAGGAAGAAGGTCTATGTTCCAAGACCTGGTGCTTAAGTCTGGAGGAGAAGTCAAGTTTGGAGGAGATCAGAAGGGCAAGATAATTGGCTCTGGAACTATAAAGTCTGGTAACTCTCCTTCCATTTCTAATGTACTTCTTGTAGAAGGATTAACACATAACCTCTTATCTATCAGTCAATTGAGTGACAATGGTTATGATATAATCTTTAATCAAAAGTCTTGCAAGGCTGTAAATCAGAAGGATGGCTCAATCCTATTTACAGGCAAGAGGAAGAACAACATTTATAAGACAGATCTGCAAGATCTTATGAGTCAGAAGGTGACTTGTCTTATGTCTGTTTCTGAAGAGCAGTGGGTCTGGCACAGAAGATTAGGTCATGCTAGTTTGAGAAAGATTTCTCAGATTAACAAACTGGATCTTGTCAGAGGACTCCCTAATCTGAAATTTAAATCAGATGCTCTTTGTGAAGCATGTCAGAAGGGCAAGTTCTCCAAACCTGCATTCAAGTCCAAGAATGTTGTTTCTACCTCAAGGCCATTAGAACTCTTGCACATTGATCTGTTTGGCCCAGTCAAAACAGCATCTGTCAGAGGGAAGAAATATGGATTAGTCATCGTAGATGATTATAGCCGCTGGACGTGGGTAAAATTCTTGAAACACAAGGATGAGTCTCATTCAGTGTTCTTTGATTTCTGCATTCAGATTCAATCTGAAAAAGAGTGTAAAATCATAAAGGTTAGAAGTGATCATGGTGGTGAATTTGAGAACAGATCCTTTGAAGAATTCTTCAAAGAAAATGGTATTGCCCATGATTTCTCTTGTCCTAGAACTCCACAGCAAAATGGAGTTGTAGAACGAAAGAATAGGACTCTGCAAGAAATGGCCAGAACCATGATCAATGAAACCAATATGGCTAAGCATTTCTGGGCAGAAGCAATAAACATTGCATGCTATATTCAGAATAGAATATCTATCAGACCTATTCTAAATAAGACTCCTTATGAATTGTGGAAGAATAAAAAGCCCAACATTTCATATTTTCATCCTTTTGGATGTGTATGCTTTATTCTGAACACTAAAGATCATCTTGGTAAGTTTGATTCCAAAGCACAAAAATGTCTCCTTCTTGGATATTCTGAACGCTCAAAAGGCTACAGAGTATACAATACTGAAACATTGATTGTAGAAGAATCAATCAATATCAGGTTTGATGATAAGCTTGGTTCTGAAAAACCAAAGCAGTTTGATAATTTTGCAGATTGGGACATTGATATATCAGAAGTTGTTGAGCCAAGAAGCAACGCATCAGAAGCAGAGCTTCTCAGAAGCAAAGAATCTGAAGATCAAGTATCAGCTTCTCTGGAGAATCTAAGCATTTCTGAAGAACCATCTGTCAGAAGATCATCCAGACTCATCTCTGGTCATTCAGAAGATGTCATTCTTGGAAAGAAGGATGACCCAATCAGAACAAGAGCATTCCTTAAGAACAATGCAGACTGTCAATTAGGTCTTGTATCTTTGATCGAGCCAACTTCTGTTGATCATGCTCTAGAAGATCCAGACTGGATAATTGCTATGCAAGAAGAACTGAATCAGTTTACAAGGAATGATGTTTGGGATCTTGTTCCTAGACCAGATGGATTCAATATAATCGGTACAAAATGGGTCTTCAGAAACAAGCTCGGTGAGAAAGGTGAAGTGGTAAGGAACAAAGCCAGACTGGTGGCTCAGGGTTATAGTCAGCAAGAAGGGATTGACTATACAGAAACCTTTGCACCAGTGGCCAGGTTAGAATCTATTCGTCTATTAATTTCATTCGCCACTCAACATAACATCACTCTCTATCAGATGGATGTTAAGAGTGCCTTCTTAAATGGTTATATAGATGAAGAAGTTTATGTCCATCAACCTCCTGGTTTTGAAGACTCTATGTCTCCTAATCATGTTTTTAAACTAAAGAAATCGTTGTATGGATTGAAACAAGCTCCCAGAGCTTGGTATGAACGCTTAAGTTCTTTCCTTCTGGATAATGGTTTCACTAGAGGAAAAGTGGACACTACTCTCTTTTGTAAAACCTTTAAAAGGGATATTTTAATTTGTCAAATATATGTAGATGATATTATTTTTGGAACATCTAATGCTACACTTGGAAAGGAGTTTGCTGAGTCTATGCAGGCTGAGTTTGAAATGAGCATGATGGGAGAACTCAAGTATTTCCTTGGAATACAAATAAATCAAACATCAGAAGGAACGTATGTTCACCAAACCAAGTATGTGAAGGAACTTCTGAAGAAGTTTAATCTTCTAGACTGCAAAGAAGCCAAAACTCCTATGCATCCAACATGCATCCTAGGTAAGGATGAGGTAAGTAAGAAGGTAGATCAGAAGTTATACAGAGGTATGATTGGATCTCTTCTATATTTGACTGCTTCTAGACCTGATATTTTGTTCAGTGTTTGTTTGTGTGCTAGATTCCAATCAGATCCTAGAGAATCTCATTTAACTGTTGTTAAGAGAATTCTAAGGTATCTGAAAGGTACCACTAATGTTGGCTTAGTTTACAGAAAATCTAAAGAATACAACTTAGTAGGATTCTGCGATGCTGACTATGCTGGAGACAGAATTGAAAGAAAGAGTACTTCAGGAAGTTGCCAATTTCTTGGAAGTCATTTGATCTCCTGGTATAGCAAGAAGCAAGCAACTATTGCTCTATCAACAACAGAAGCAGAATATGTCGCTGCTGCTGGTTGCAGTACACAGATGCTCTGGATGAAGAGTCAGTTAGAAGATTATCAGATATATGAGAGTAACATTCCTATATTCTGTGATAATACTTCTGCTATATGTTTATCTAAGAATCCTATTCTTCATTCAAAAGCTAAACATATTGAGATTAAACATCATTTCATAAGGGACTATGTTCAGAAGGGTGTTATATCTTTAAACTTTGTTGATACAGACCATCAATGGGCTGATATCTTTACAAAACCCCTGGCTGAAGATAGGTTTAAGTTCATTCTGAAGAACATCAGTATGGATTTATGCCCAGAATGAGAAGATGAGAAGTTCTTACGTATGAGTATCTTCTGAAATGAATGTGGATCTTTGTTTAATCAGAAGTTCTGATTGAAATCTTTTAGAAATTATGATTCGGTTATTACTAACGTTTCATTGTCTAAGTTGATTCAGAACCTCTTTTAAAGCAAAACAGCTGTAACGTTTTATCTCGGGATGGTAAACATGTCGTTACTATTCATGGATAAGCGCGCGTGCAGTTGAAGGGACGCCGACCATAGGTAACTGTGCTAGTCACCTCATTTGACTTTATTATCTCTCCTCATGTCACGTAACATTAAATGCTATCCATCATTTGTTTCATTTTATTTTCTTTTTAAATACTCTTCAAACGCTTCTCCTTCCCTCTTATATTTTCTCTTTTACACTCTGTCTCTGTTTTCCTTCTCTATCTCTTTGCATTCCTCATCAAGTTTTTCTCTCTCTCTTCCGTTTTCTTCTCTTGCTCAAACAAAGTTTTTCTTTATTTTAAAAAAAAAAATCCTAGTTCAAACCTAGCGTTCATCTTGATTCCTTTGTCTGGATCTCTTAATCATGCTCTAAGCCTGTTGAAGATCTATGACTCAAAGGCGACAGATCTCTGCATATCTCGGGATGGCTCTCCTAATACCTCTCAAGTCAGACCTCTTCTTTGATGTTGTTATCAACTTTCACCCAAAGACAGAAGACTTTCTTGAGTTATGGGAAGAGGTTAAGAATGATATTCTTAACTTCTATGTTAAGGGAAAGCCCCGTTTGCAACAGTAGCTCTCTGTCTGTGAACTGTCCCTCTCTTCCTCTTTGGTCTCTTGGATCTCTCCTACAGTGGAGGTTCTAGTCTGGAAGACAAGAGTCCACAGGGATTCTTGATGGGTTGACACAGAATGTGTCTTGCTAGGGTTTTGTTTTTAATTTTTGTAGTCATTTCCTCTTGGGATGACTTTTTATGTATTTGCTAGGAATGTTTCTCATCTTGTTAAACATAAGAACCTTTTGTAATATCTTTTGATTATCAATGAAAAGTTTCTTTGTTTTTACATTCCAGTGATTTTATTTGTCGTTTTATTCATCTGAATCTTTTGAAATATTCTTTTTGATGTTATGACAAAAAGGGGGAGAAGATAAATGATAAATGATTTGATTAATCTATCAGTTGCTGGGTAAAGCTCCCACACATTTTACTAACAAGAACTGCAAGTTCTATATGGTTTAAGTGTTTTTGCAGGTATAAAGAAGTGAAGAGAATCTTCAAAGCAAACACAAGAAGCAAAACCATAAGAAGTGTTATTCTGTAAAAAGAATAAGCTCATGGAAACTGAAGCAAGCTGAGTGCTGTCAAGCTTCAGAAATCAGAAGCAAGAAAGAAGAATGAATCAGAAGCACTGATAATAGAATTTGATCCATATTTGTCTATTTGCTGTGACAAAATTCTATTTGCTCTGATACATTATTTTAGCCTATATGGCTCTGATACATATCATGTGTTCTAATATACATTTTATGTTCTGACTCGTTCATGCTGACTTTTGACGTTTAGTTTTTGTTCTGTAACATTTCAGGATGTAGAGATGCTCTGATGATGCTCTGGTACATTCAACAATGTTCTGATACAAATCTAGCATGAAGTGATGTTGGTAGAAATTCAAAGCTCTGAAGCTATCCGAGGGAAGCAGAAATCAGAAGCTGTGAATGTTCTAAAGATCCAGAAAACTCAAGTTCTGAAGCTGTCCTAAATGGAAGCAGAAATCAGAAGCTGTGAATGTTCTGAAGATCAAAGAAATTCAAGTTCTGAAGCTGTCCTAAATGGAAGCAGAAATCAGAAGCTGTGAATGTTCTGAAGATCAAAGAAATTCAAGTTCTGAAGCTGTCCTAGATGGAAGCAGGAATCAGAAGCTGTGAGTGTTCTAGGGATCTAAAGAAATTCTAGTTCTGAAGCTGTCCAATGGAAGCAGAAGTCAGAAGCTATGAATTCTCTGAAGACAGAAGCTTATGTGATCGTCTCTACCGAAATAATCAGGGAAGTCTTTTATTAAAGTTCTTCGAGTATTTATTTCAGGGGGAGATTATTTATCTCAGGGGGAGATTGTTAATCTCAGGGGGAGACATATTCATATGCTTATGCTATAGCTGTGTAATTTGTCTTTTGCCGTCTGCTCTTTCTGATCGCAAATTCATATCATTTATATATGTTTTTGTCATCATCAAAAAGGGGGAGATTGTTAGAACAAGATTTGTTCTGATCAATTATCTTAGTTTTGATGATAACAATAATATGAATTTTGCTTAAGATAATATGGTACTCTAATCCAATGCAATTTCCTTTTCAGGAAATATATAAAGAGTACGCATAATTCAGCGCTCAGAAGCTTTGTCTCAAAGGGTTCAGCATGCAACATCAGAACATGGTCTGGCAAGACATCAGAAGATGGTCGAAGCAGAATCAGAACATGGGTCTATGGAAGCATCAGAAGAACATGAGATCAGAAGCACTGAAGTTCTGATGGTATCACGCTCAGAAGCACTTCAAGGTCAGAAGATCAGAAGATGCTTTGCACCAAGCTGTTTGACTCTGATGATATTCAAACGTTGTATTCACAAACATCAGATCAGAAGGAAGTACAAGTGGCAAGCTACGCTGACTGACAAAAGGAACGTTAAAAGCTATTATAGGCAACGTCAGTAGACACAGCGTGAACAAGGCTCGAGGTAGTTGACAAAAGCGTATAACATTAAATGCGATGCTGTACGGAACACGCAAAGCATTAAATGCACTCAACGGTCATCTTCTCCAACGCCTATAAATATGAAGTTCTGATGAGAAGCAAGGTTAACGATTCTGCACAAAACAACTCATATTAACTTGCTGAAACTCTGTTCTATTCAAAGCTCAGAATCTTCATCTTCATCAAAGCTCACTACATTGCTGTTGTAATATATTAGTGAGATTAAGCTTAAACGTTAAGAGAAATATCACAGTTTGTGATTATAGCTTTCAAGAAGCAATTGTAATACTCTTAGAATTGATTACATTAAGTTGTAAGGAACTAGAGTGATCGTGTGGATCAGAATACTCTAGGAAGTCTTAGAGGTTATCTAAGCAGGTTGTAACTAGAGTGATCGTGTGGATCAGAATACTCTAGAAAGTCTTAGAGGGTATCTAAGCAGTTGTTCCTGGAGTGATCAGTGTGTGATCAGAAGACTCTGGAAGACTTAGTTGCTGACTAAGTGGAGAACCATTATAATCCGTGCGATTAGTGGATTAAATCCTCAGTTAAGGTAAATCATCTCTGCGGGGGTGGACTGGAGTAGTTTAGTTAACAACGAACCAGGATAAAAATAACTGTGCAATTTATTTTTATCTGTCAAGTTTTTAAAGCTACACTTATTCAAACCCCCCCCCCCCTTTCTAAGTGTTTTTCTATCCTTCAGTTTGTGACTTGGTCTTGTAAATCTGGAAAAAAACAAACACAAACAGAACAAGAAAAAATTTGCAAGTGATGTTTATGCCAATTGTGGTGTGCAGTAGACTTCACAACCTTAGGTGGTTTGTATTTTTCCTTTGCTATTAGCAATATGAATAGAGAATTAGTAATGAGGATTGGGAGATTTGGTTAGAGATTGATAACAATTAGTGTTGTGTTTTGTTGATTATATTTACAGCATGGGTTGAACAGAGGAAGGTTGGTTGAAGAGAAAACCGTAAATGGAGAATTTTGTGAATAAGGATTATGGTCTGTATGTCAATGCAAATCCCTTCAGGGTTGGTTGTTAGTATATACAAGAATAGATAGCGTAAAAGAAATTAGGATTAGAAAAATTGGCCCCCCTCTTTGTGTAAAAATGTTACCTATTTATACAAATAAACTAGGTTAACAAATAAGGAAAATAAAAAAGATTTTATTCACATAATTAAGAAATCAAATCAATTTTTATTTGATTTTGATTCATTACCCATGTTAAAAAACTTTCAATTTCTTTTACTTGTTCCCAAAGTTATATAAAAAATGCCAAAATTAAATATCAATCTAAAAACTTTCTTTTCTTGATTTTTAATTCAAAAATGCACAAAAGTGAAAAAAGGTGATATTTAATAATTAATTAAAAGAAAAAACGAAAAATCAACTAAAAATGAAAATATTTATGATTTTTTTTTTAAAATAAAAATTAAAGTTAGTGACCATAAGATAAAAAAAATGATAAAAGTTAGACAATGGGATTCGAACCCGGGACCTCTCGATCGCACACTCTTATCCTTAAATTCTTACCAACTGCACCATATCAATTATTCGAAAGAAAAGGACATAGACAATTATAAGAGGGCAAATTTTGGGGTATGACAGCTGCCCCTATTCAATCTTCTTAAACCTGAAGAGGCAAATAGGCACGTCTGCCTATCGTGATCTAAAGGTAGAAGAGGATTGAATATTGAATGCCCCGAAATTTGCGCTTGTTGGGAAGAAGTTCCGTAGGGGATGGGCTTATAGATGCCACCCGAGGTAAATACCCCTCTCTTTCGAATGGGAAGCAGATGCTTTCGAAAGGATTCGCTGCGTTTCGATTGTAGCACGGCCTAGAAAGGCAACCTGAATTTTATGTAATGTTATGATGCGTGCAATGTATGATGCAGTGAGCTTCTCAAAAATAAATGAGAGCCATGTATGTATATGCACTATGTATGGATGAGGTATGTAATTTAATGATGCATGATTGTTAGTTATGTTAGTTGAAGTTAGTAACTTTGGAAAAGAAAAATATAACCTTGCTTGAAATTTTGAAGAAGATCACTACCGAGGGACTAACGTGATAAACCCAATTTGAAGAACTGTTCAAGAAACCTTGTGATCAGGGAAAATAAATCCCTACTTGCAAAGAGACGTAGCTTTGTACCACTGCCAAGGGACTAACGTGATAAGACATAATCTTACTGCTGCTCAGGGACTAACGCAATAAGTCATGGTTGGGGTTGAATTTGAAATTGAAATTGAAATGAGTCTTGGTTACTGCCAAAGAACTCGGTGCCATATCATTGCTAGCGGACTAACATGATAAGACGTAACGCGATGGTTACAATTTGGTTTGAAATTGTCGTTATCACTGCCGTGATAAGACGTAACGCGAGGGTTACGATTTAGTTTGAAATTGCCATTATCACTACCGTGATAAGACGTAACGCGAGGGTTACGATTTAGTTTGAAATTGCCATTATCACTGCCGTGATAAGACGTAACGCGAGGGTTACGATTAAGTTTGAAATTACCATTATCACTGCCGTGATAAGACGTAACGCGAGGGTTACGATTTAGTTTTGAAATTGCCATTATCACTGCCGTGATAAGACGTAACGCGAGGGTTACGATTTAGTTTTGAAATTGCCATTATCACTGCCGTGATAAGACGTAACGCGAGGGTTACGATTTAGTTTTGAAATTGCCATTATCACTGTTGTGATAAGACGTAACGCGAGGGTTACGATTTGGTTTGATATTGCCATTATCACTGCCGTGATAAGACGTAACGCGAGGGTTACGATTTAGTTTGAAATTGCCATTATCACTGTCGTGATAAGACGTAACGCGAGGGTTACGATTTGGTTTGAAATTGCCATTATCACTGCCGTGATAAGACGTAACGCGAGGGTTACGATTTAGTTTGAAATTGCCATTATCACTATTGTGATAAGACGTAACGCGAGGGTTACGATTTAGTTTGAGATTGAAATTGGATTTGAAATGGGATTTGGATTATGATGTAACAGTCAGACGGGAACTAACTACCAGACGGGAACTGGATTATGATGTAACAGTCAGACGGGAACTGACTACCAGACGGGAACTGGATTTGATGTAACAGTCAGACGGGAACTGACTTTGAAAATGATTTGGATGGCCAATAAAAATTGGGTTTTTTGTGATATGTGAATGCATTAGATGATATGCATATGCTAGTGCGTATGTATGTATGCTGATGCGTGAAATGAACAACAAGGTTGCTATCATCGGTGAGGTTACCGGAAAACATCAATCAGGTGATTGAAAAATAAATCTCAGTAAGGTTACTGGCATCGGTAAGGTTACCGGGAAGCAGGTGGACAATGTAGCTTAGCACCAGAGTTTTGAATTGGATGTTTTGATGTATGGGATAATGCTTATGCTCATGTATATGTTAATTGATGTAATGAGTGGAACGGAGCAATGTCTTCGATAAGACTACCTGAAAAGGTTTCTGGAATGGGTATGAAGATTTGTCTTAAAAGACTACCTTAAAAGGCTCTTAGAATGAATTGTCTTAAAGAAGACTACCTAAAAAGGCATGGTGTAATGTATCAACCAATGTATGTAATGCATGATTTGTATGTATTTGTATGATGCTCCAATGATAGGTTATTAATAACCAAAGCGTATATAGTTCGCTGGAGTTGCAGGTTTGCTTGATAAGATGGGGGGTGATGCTAGCACGATTTCCCAATACCTGTTTTGTTTGAACTTTGGAGATCGTAGTTAGGAGAAATATTTGATCGAGGTCGTAAAGTGCGAGAACGCCTTTATCTTATGATGTGCGTCTTTCCCCAGTTTGATTTTTTTTAGAAATACTCCATGCCCTTAACCTTTGGAGGTTCTCCACGCCTTTAACCTTTGAATTATTTGCCTTATGGATTTGATATCCAATGCCCAAATGTTTAGTGGAAAAGATGCCTATGAGGGGAGTGTCCTAGGAAATAACCTTGTCGTATGCCTTGACATCTGGATTGAAGTGGTACGCCCTTGATCTCCAAGATATGGAGGGTTATACATAGTGTTCTATCCTTTGAATTTGAATTCTTCCCATGTTTGACATGCCCCTGTTTGAGATTGTTTCGAGATGTGACCCAGGTCGATTGAACCTTAGGAAGAATGCCCCTAGTAAATAGGATCTTTGATTGTATGCCCCTGCGATCCTTGAAAGTTTGCCCCTGTTTAGGAGAACCCCCTAGATGTGGTTCCCCCGACTCCAGGGTCTTTATTAGAAATGATCACCTTTGATTAACCCATTTCGAGATTTCCTCGATGCTAAGTGTATACTCGTAGATGGTGTTGTACCTTTTGAGAAGTAACTCCAATGTGATGCGTATGCAAGTTTTGAAATCGAAGTCCGTTATGAACTAGGACGGGATGATTTAGAAATGAATGCTTGAAGAAGCACAATGGTTTAGAAATAGTTTTTTAACAAACTTAGGAGTCAGTATAACAAATCCTGCGTAATATGCTTTCATAGTTAACCTTGCCTCAATTAGGACTTTTGAATGTTGTAACTTGGCCTGGTTCACAGTTTTAAGAAACAATGGATATAAGGCTCAAAGTTTATTTACCCCACCCCTTTCTCCTTGATGTTCTCCGAATCCTAAAAGTTCGCTTAATCCAATGGATGTGCTTTGTTTGCAAGAGAAGCGCTTTGGTTTTGATGTTGAGCAGAAGCCCTAGTAGAGATCCAAGCACTGATGAAGAATGTTGTAAAGATCCAAGCGTTTATGAGAAGCTTCGATGATTTAGCAGTCACAAGATTATCCTTTGTATTTCTCCTTTGTTTTCCCCTTATTTTTTGCATGAACCAACCCTTTTGAGTTTGATCCATCGGGATGCCCTAAATTTTGCCTAAGTCATTTTTGTTTTCTTTTATGAAATTTTCCGTTTTGACTTAGCGGGCGCTTTTCTCCTTTTTCTTTTGAATACTCCTTTTGAGATTGATCCTTGGATATTGAATGTTGTGACTGCTATGTTGATTTTGATTTGCAAGCTTCGCCTTTGATACTTCCTCGATCTTGAATGATGTAATGAGGAAGAAGATTGTTGTAAATGTTATCTCCATTACTTCCTCATTCTTAGATGAATGCGAGGAAGAAGATGTGCTCAAACCTTTGCTTTGCTTGATCCTTATGTTTGAACCCTTGCTTGGATTGACTGATTCTCTTGACAACCAAAATACACCATTGGATTAATTGAAATCTACCCTGCCCCTGGTTAAAATCAAGGTTTTTTTTTAAAAGTAGAAACAAACTCCAACTCCTGGCTCGAGGGGGTAACGAGGGATTAACATCCTTATATCTCCACTGTTTGGGAATTGAAATAATGCCTGTACATCCTCGGCTCGGTCTTACCTTGAAAGCATATGTTTAGCTAGACTTAGTTATTTGTATTCGTCATTCTCCCTCAAGTTTGTTAATAACCCTAAATTTGAAATTGAAATTCGTAGTAGTGAGCGAATAAATTGACTCCAAAACCTGCATGGTCATCCCATTAGAATTGCTAAATCCGAAGGTACAACTTCTATCCTGAGTAACACGTAGCGATCGTAAGGGTTGAAATTGTGAGCATGGTAAACACCTATTAATCCTGGGGATAAACTCCTTTGTAGATCCACTGACCTTGTTTCACTCCATAGTTCTTTAGACTTATAGAAGTGAGGGCAACCTCGAATTTTCCTTGGGCATGTCGAATCTGTCGGGAATAAATTTGTTAGCGGTGGGTTTTCGTCGTATCGGAACTTCATGAGTTTCCTTTGACTGAACCTCTTTTGCTTTTTCTAAAGGATAGTATCACACCATTCGCAACCTTCAGCGTTTGTAAATTGACAAAGAACACCTATGACCCTTTTTGACCCTTGATGGGGAGTTAACATATGTCGCTTTTCCCCATTGTAGATAGGCATCTTTGTTCAGGGTATTGCCCCAGTTGGACTGACCCTTGCCTCCAGGTTATCGTAGAGCGTCCTTGTAAGTTTGATATGTTCTAAGATGAACCCCTTTATGACTAGATACATCTTGAGTGTATCTATGAGGGAACTTCTTTGTTGAACTAATCCTTGCTCGATGACAACCTTTATTGTATTCACAAACCCGTTACGGAAAGGCATGGACATGCGGCTGGCGTGGTGAAAGACATCCCTTTTTTCCTTAGTAAGGCTCATTCCTCCTTTCTCCATAGTTTTATGATCCTCTGATTTCTTTTCTTTGTGAGCCTCGGGAAATCGGCTAGCGAGGTAGGTGTGGATGCGGGTGAAGATAGAAATGCAAATGTAGATGCAAATGTATGATTGCATGAAAATGCGAATGCATGGGTATGCGGGACTCCTTGTATTGTAACTCCGTGTATGCAATGCAAACGTGTGACATGTAATCCTAGGGATAGCCTTAGAGGCGACATTAGACCCTATTTAAATTCTTGCGAGATAGACGTTATGACATGCCAATGGAAATCCCTTAGATTCGAGAGTATGAAGAAGGTAGCGGCCGGAGACCGTTCAAGACAGTTACCAAGTCTCATAGCCATCGAGAGGCCAATCAACGTGTACCAATGAAGTTGTCCTTGGTGGGAAGGTTCTCTGTGTGGAACACAACTTATCTAAGGACGATATCAGATGAAGTGAAATCCCTACGAGCTAGGGATAAAAGATGTAGAGATGGGAATCCAAACCCTTCAAGTTAGAGGGTGCGCGGAAACAAACATGGAGTGACCGTTCAAGACAGTCACTAGATCTCATAGTCATCGAGAGGCCAATCGAACGCATGCTAATGAAGTTGTCCTTCGGGGAAGGACGCGTCGTTGTGAAAACACATGGATGTAAAAGAAAATCCCTATAGGCTAGGGAGTACGTAGGAGTAAGCACGGGGTGACCGTTCAAGACAATCACTAAGTCGCATGGCCATCGAGAGGCTAATCGACGTATGCTAACGAAGATGTCCTTTGTGGGGAGGTTCTCTATGCGGAACACAACCTATCTAAGGATGATATGGACGAAGAGCAATCCCTACAGGCTAGGGATGTGATGTGTAAATGGAGATCCAAACCCTACAAGTTAGAGGGTGCGCGGGACTGAGCATTGAGTGACCGTTCAGGACGGTCACTAGATTTCATGGCCATCGAGAGGCCAATCAAACGCATGCTAATGAAGTTGTCCTTCGGGGAAGGACGTGTCGTCGTGAAAACACACGAGCGTGAAAGAAAATCCCTATAGGCTAGGGAGTGCGTAGATGCAAGCTTGGAGTGACCGTTCATGACAGTCACTAGGTCTCATGGCCATCGGGAGGCCAACCAACGCGCATATATGGAGGTGTCCTTCGCGGGAAGGACATGGACTTGGAAATAGAGTCCCTGCGGGCCAGGGAACATGTAGGATTACCTGCAAAAATTAAAATGCAAGGCATTCGCAGTATATAAATTGCATATATAATAAGCACGTAAGCACATAAGCCCTAGGTTCATAGGTCCGACGTAACGGCTTAGGGTGCCTACCCTTCCCATTGGTATGTTCTAGAAGGTCTCATGGGGTCGTTCGTAGCCGCCGAGAATTTTTGTCTCTTTGGATTTTAGAACAACTCATTTTATCCATGAGGTTCGAGTTTTAGGGGTTGGTTCCCAGAGAGATCAGCTAAATACCCAGTCCAACCCTCAACAAGGTCGAGCCTCGTATCAGACATTTCCGAATATCTAACCCACTCTGAGTGGAATTATAATAAGACTCGTAGGCGATGTATTTCCCCTCTGGTCATTATTATAATCCCCACGCTTAAGTTTAACGCAATTTATATATCCCAGAAAGCGATAAAACAACACATTCAAATAAATAAATATTTAATTGAATTGCGGTAAATAAATAAATCGTACTGAATAAATAAAATTGCAGATAAATAAATAAATAAATAAGTACAATTTAAATATTTATAAAAAAAACCATAAACCCTAATCCTGGCAAATTAGCCAAACCCTAAAAATTCGCCAAAAACCTAAATGATTCGCCAAAACCTAAACCTTGCCAAAACCTAAAGGAGCATAATAATTTACAGTTTTGTTATCACTATCCCCAGCAGAGTCGCCAGCTGTAGCAACCTGCCCTAAAAATTAAGCTTTTAGAGTCGCCACCTATTCTGAAGGGCGAATAGGAAACCCTACGCAGTATAGAGATCAGGGTAAGATACTATATTCAGGTCGAGGGAAGGTGTTAGGCACCCTCAACCCTTTCCTATTGGCTTTGAATCTAGGGTAAAGGTTTATAGCAAAATTACAGAGGTTAATAGCTAAGGAAATGAGAAGGGGAAAAATTGAGATTTTTGGGAAGGGGACTCGCCTTGTTGCCAAGTGCCTACGTATCTCCTTATGGAGAATCAGAGTCAACGTAGTTCGGGCACAGGATTGTACGCCTTAGATTTGATTATGGAGGTGTTTGAAGTTGTTTTGAGGCTTTTTGAATGGCCTGTCGTAGTTTTTGAAATACGAAGTTCGAAGGTATTTTGAATTACCTTGTCGTAGTTGTGAACATCGCAGTGTTGAAGGGATGAATCTTGTAGTGTCGTGGTTTAGTGTTTTGAATGTTTGGGCGTACAACCCTGATTTGATATGGCACCGTTAGATGCAGTGACCAATGGATTTGGTCAGTATAGCTAACGGATTAAAGGCATTGCTGATTGCTCAGATCGATAGGTTGATCATCACGGGCAGCAAATTAAAATGTATTTTAATTTGTATATTTTTATCTCTCGTCTAAAGCGACTGATAGCTTCAGTCGGGTCGAGGAGAGATTTATTCAAGAATTAATGTTTTGCCAAATGGCAGTGGGATCGGGCAAATCCTAATACTTAGTAACTTTTATAGGGTTTTTGTGATATTTGTAATTAAAAATAATCAAATAAATTAATCAACATAGTCGAATAATCGGGAAAATATTCTAATCCTAATTATTAGGCTAACCCTTATTATATTATCCTAATCCTAGTTTTGTAAAATTAATTAAATCTAATCCTAGAATTATAGATAATAATTAATAATAAGAATAAAATGATTAAATAAACCTGGGGTGGATCCTGTGTGGGGACTTATTGAAGCTTCATGATAGAGGTGTTGTTCCTGGACGTTAGATCTGGTCCTTTAGAGATCCTGCAGTAGTAAGGCGAAGGCGCACCATATCCTGATGAACTTGCGTGCATGGAATCTGCGCATAGAATTTAATTGAAAAAAAAAGGTTGCAGGGGCCAGGTATTGAACTCTGGACCCCTGGGTTAACTAACGTACACCACACCACTCAACCAGATAATGTTAGCTGTCAACAAAGTGCATTGGATAAGCTAAGTACAAAATAATGATGCGAATAGAAGGAGTCAACACAAACCAAGTGTGGACCCCAGATGGATTTGCTGTGTCCAATTAGCTTTTCACGAGCATAGAGAGAAGTCTGAAGTGCTAATTTATTATTCTCTCTTTTCTTCTTTTTTTTTCTCTGCAAAAGAAGGAAAGACCCTATGGTAGTGATATGCCGTCGCGGATCTCCGATGGTGGTTTGGTTTGAATCGTGAAGGGCGGATCTGGAGAGCGGTGAAGGTGGTGACGCGCGGTTGTTGACTAGTGTGTGTCGCCGGCGGTGGAGGCTCGTATGGATCGCCGGAGCGGCCGTTGATGGGGGGAGGACGCCGCTGAAACGCGGCCGGCTCCGGAGGGAGTTTCGCGGCTGACCAGGGGACGTCGCCGGTGGTGGGTCTTCCGATCTTGCTCATGTTCCTTGAATTTTGTTGACGTTTGAGCAACGTGTTGTTTGTGACTTGGTCTTGTAAATCTGGAAAAAAACAAACACAAACAGAACAAGAAAAAATTTGCAAGTGATGTTTATGCCAATTGTGGTGTGCAGTAGACTTCACAACCTTAGGTGGTTTGTATTTTTCCTTTGCTATTAGCAATATGAATAGAGAATTAGTAATGAGGATTGGGAGATTTGGTTAGAGATTGATAACAATTAGTGTTGTGTTTTGTTGAATGTATTTACAGCATGGGTTGAACAGAGGAAGGTTGGTTGAAGAGAAAACCGTAAATGGAGAATTTTGTGAATAAGGATTATGGTCTGTATGTCAATGCAAATCCCTTCAGGGTTGGTTGTTAGTATATACAAGAATAGATAGCGTAAAAGAAATTAGGATTAGAAAAATTGGCCCCCCTCTTTGTGTAAAAATGTTACCTATTTATACAAATAAACTAGGTTAACAAATAAGGAAAATAAAAAAGATTTTATTCACATAATTAAGAAATCAAATCAATTTTTATTTGATTTTGATTCATTACCCATGTTAAAAAACTTTCAATTTCTTTTACTTGTTCCCAAAGTTATATAAAAAATGCCAAAATTAAATATCAATCTAAAAACTTTCTTTTCTTGATTTTTAATTCAAAAATGCACAAAAGTGAAAAAAGGTGATATTTAATAATTAATTAAAAGAAAAAACGAAAAATCAACTAAAAATGAAAATATTTATGATTTTTTTTTTAAAATAAAAATTAAAGTTAGTGACCATAAGATAAAAAAAATGATAAAAGTTAGACAATGGGATTCGAACCCGGGACCTCTCGATCGCACACTCTTATCCTTAAATTCTTACCAACTGCACCATATCAATTATTCGAAAGAAAAGGACATAGACAATTATAAGAGGGCAAATTTTGGGGTATGACAGCTGCCCCTATTCAATCTTCTTAAACCTGAAGAGGCAAATAGGCACGTCTGCCTATCGTGATCTAAAGGTAGAAGAGGATTGAATATTGAATGCCCCGAAATTTGCGCTTGTTGGGAAGAAGTTCCATAGGGGATGGGCTTATAGATGCCACCCGAGGTAAATACCCCTCTCTTTCGAATGGGAAGCCGATGCTTTCGAAAGGATTCGCTGCGTTTCGATTGTAGCACGGCCTAGAAAGGCAACCTGAATTTTATGTAATGTTATGATGCGTGCAATGTATGATGCAGTGAGCTTCTCAAAAATAAATGAGAGCCATGTATGTATATGCACTATGTATGGATGAGGTATGTAATTTAATGATGCATGATTGTTAGTTATGTTAGTTGAAGTTAGTAACTTTGGAAAAGAAAAATATAACCTTGCTTGAAATTTTGAAGAAGATCACTACCGAGGGACTAACGTGATAAACCCAATTTGAAGAACTGTTCAAGAAACCTTGTGATCAGGGAAAATAAATCCCTACTTGCAAAGAGACGTAGCCTTGTATTGGGTTTTGTTCATCATGTAGTTACATAAAAAACACAAACCCAAGATTCTTTTCTTTTGCCTTGTTAGGCGCTTAAGAACAAGTTAAGTCCTTTCCAAAGTAGGCGTATAAGTCTCCAAAGGTCGAGCATCGTGGATTGTGACCTTAACCGCTGTTCAACTAAAAAACACAAAACAAATGGAAACTATGGAGCCGAACTACGGTAGCTCTGATTCCTTGTAAGGGATACGTAGGCATTGGGTCGCGGGGCCTAAGCGAGCACACTTGTAAATAATTCCTTCTTTTCCCCGTGTTTCTTTTGCATGCATTTGCATTTAGGTTTTAGACATAGATACACCCTTTAGATAGAAACAAACATAGGTGGATACCATCGAGTACGATAGGCGTGAGGGGTGCTAACACCTTCCCCTTGCGTAACCGACTCCCGTACCTAGATTCTCTGGTCGAAAGACCTTGTTCTTGTTCGAGTTAGGTTTCCTGGTATTCCTTTCCCGCGATGGGATAAATATATTAGTGGCGACTCTGATTCCATTTTTCGCGGTAGCGACATAAGGCGACACCGGTCTAATCATATGGATTCATGGTTTAAAAGCTTTGCTACCTAATACTCCGATTAAACTTTGTGTTGTCCTCACTAAGGTTAAGTTTTAAATCGAAAGATACCTAACTGTATTAGCATTATTTATATTAAATTTCTGGAATTATTAGTTTTGTCATTATTAGAACAAGTGGGGGATTGTTGGAAATTATGAGCATTAATTTCATCAAGTTATGTCCAAAATGACAAATTTGAGAATGGTAAAAAATGCTTCATAAATAGTCCCACATAGAAAGTGGAGCAAACTTTAAAAGCATTTATAAAGTCCTTGGAACAATGTACTTTCCAAAAGGAGCCAAAGAGGATAAAGTGCCACATGGTCATATGTGGTGGTCCCAAGCCTTATGCCACTTGTCTCTACCAAAAACACCTTCGCCGGTGTCGCAACCGGCGACACCGGCTCCGGCTCCGGGACCGGGTCCGAGGGCGTGGGCGTAGAGGCGCTAGTGGCGGCTTGTAGACGGCACTTGAGCACTTAGGCACGTCGCATCGGAGCGATCGGGCTATTCGCGGCGTTAATGAGGCGGCGCCGGTGGCGCTCCGGCCGCCTCCGGAAAACAAAGAACCTAGGACCAGACGAAATAGATTCTCAATCCATTTCGTTTTATCTGGTCGAAGGAAATAGTACAAAATTCGTTCAAAGTATTCCGGTCATACTTCAAGTAGGGGATGATCCTAAAACTTATAAGGAAGCAATAACTTCCAGGGACTCCTCTTTTTGGAAGGATGCTATCAAAGATGAAATGGATTCAATTATGTCCAACCACACTTGGGAACTTGTCGACTTACCAAAGGGATCAAGGCCCATTGGATGCAAGTGGGTGTTTAAAAGGAAATATCATAGTGATGGTACCTTAAACACTTATAAAGCAAGATTAGTGGCAAAGGGATTCAGACAAAAGGAAGGTATAGATTATTTTGACACCTATGCACCAGTAGCAAGGACAACCACAATTCGATTGTTGTTCGCCTTAGCTTATTTGAATGATCTTATAGTTCATCAAATGGATGTTAAAACAGCGTTCCTAAACGGAGATCTTGATGAGGAAATCTATATGGAACAACCAGAAGGCTACGTACTTCCTGGAAATGAACTAAAGGTGTGCAAACTTGTCAAATCTTTATATGGATTAAAACAAGCACCAAAACAATGGCATCAAAAATTTGATTCTACAATATTGTCAAATGGATTTATTCCTAATTCTTGCGACAAGTGCTTATATACAAAAGTGCACAACAACACTGTAATATTTTTGTGTCTCTATGTTGATGACATGCTAATAATTAGCAACAAAATGAATGGAATTTTAGAAACAGAGAAATTTCTAACTTCCACTTTCAAGATGAAAGATCTTGGACTTGTTGACACAATTTTAGGAATAAAAGTCAAGCGAAATAGTGGGGATTATGAACTTAATCAAACACATTACATTGAGAAAATGCTTGATAAGTTCAAACACCTAAAATTCAAGGAAGTAACCACTCCATTTGATCATGTAGTCAAGCTTGAAAAGAATGATGGAAGAGCAGTGGCTCAACTAGAATATGCAAGTGCAATCGGATGTCTTATGTACTTAATGCAATGTACCTGACCTGACATATCTTTTGCAGTTAGTAAAATGAGTAGATTTACTAGCAACCCGAGTAATGAACATTGGAAGGCAATCACGAGAATTTTTGGCTATTTACTGAAAACCAAAAATCTTGGCCTTCATTATGGTAAGTTTCCTGCCATATTAGAAGGATATACCGATGCGAGTTGGATATCAAATGTTGGAGATCATAAATCTACAACTGGTTGGATATTTACACTAGCTGGAGGAGCAATATCTTGGAGGAGCAAGAAACAAACATGCACTACTCTTTCGACCTTGGAATCAGAGTTTGTGGCTCTCGCCTCCGCTGGTCAAGAAGCAGAATGGTTGAGGGATCTCCTTTTGGAAGTTCCATTGGCTAAGGATAATGTTTCAAAGGTTATGATACACTGCGATAGCCAGGCCACTCTAGCAAGAGCATTCAGCGAAGTGTATAATGGAAAGTCTGGGCATATAGGACTTAGACATTCGTTCGTGAGAAAATTGATTAAGGATGGAATCATTTCACTCACGTATATACGAACAAGCTATAATTTGGCTGATCCGTTTACTAAGCCACTAGCCAGAGACTTAGTAAAAACAACCTCGAGAGGCATGGGGTTGAAACTCCTTGAGTAAGAGTTCCGACAACGGCGGCAACCCAATCTTATGTTAAAAGAACATTAACTTCAAGATTTTCAATGAGTAACAACAAGTCGTTGATTTGGATAATTGTCGAACATTTCGTGATAATGTTGACTTTGAAACGAGGGTTGAGTTTTACTTTAAAACTCTTAATGAAGTTCAATACCAAGGGTACGTGTTTAGTGGAAAAGGACACAATATGAACTTCACCTATGTGAATTTCGAGATGGTGCCATCTCAAAGTGAGAGTTGGAGTTTCTCTCATGAAAAATTCATGAAACAGGATAGCAAATGGCCATAAATAAGTGGTAAGCGAGTTATGCTGAGGAAGAACCTTTAAAGAGTGTGTGTAAGGCGACACCGTTCCAACTCTAAGACAATCGAGAGTGTGCTTGAAATACTTTTAAGGAAAGTGATTCCGTTCGCGATTCAGCCTGGATCCATTCGATCTCTCCGATATTTCTAACAGTATCGTGAGAAAGCTTTGGTTGACGCGTTTGTATTGAGTATGGTTTCGTCGGTGAAGCTTGCGTGAATAGAAGCGGAGGAAGTTATGCGTGTTGTTGAATCCGGTTTGCGGTGGTTGGTTCTGCAAAATCGGGCTGCGAGTTATGTTGTGTTGCGTTTGTGGTGAGATGTTGCGTGTCCAAGCAATCTCCCTTTTATACTTCGATTTCTTCTCTTCTTTGAGTTATCTGGAACTACTCTATATCTTGGATTGTTGGTTCTGAATGTTTGAAGCTATTCAGAGCTGCTTTGTGATTGATGAAAGTTGTTGAAAGAGTTTGTTCGGTGAAGGATGTATTCACTTTTTGTGGTTGTTGAAGGTAAATTATGAGTTGAATGAAGGTGATTCAAAGAGAGTTTTTGGCAGTAGATTTTCCAGTGGATATCGTTGGTTTTACCCTCCTCCTTGTGCTGCTGAATCGTCTCTTTATAGATGGACTGAAGGGAAATTGGGGGGAAAGTTTTGATGAATTTGAACAATTCTGATTAACTGTTCTTTGGCTTTTTTGATGCAGATTTGTTATGGACATTTTGGTGCAAGTTTTGGAGTCTTATGAAGCAGGTTTTGGATCATTGTGTTTGGCATGGCATGGACAGCAGTAGGGGTGTTCATGGGTCGGTTTGGGTTGAATTTAGCCAAAACCATAACCCAACCCGTATAAGATACACTGGTTTGGGTGAGGAAAAATAACCACCCACAATATCATTGCACTATGCCAAATTTGTCTTTTAGCAGCACCCCTACTAAAGCGCTTTTTGGAGAAAGCGCTGGCATAGGTTTCGCTAAAAACAAAATAAAAAAACACGCAAAAAAAGCGCTCTTAAAGGGGGGGTACGAAAGCGCTTTCTAAAAGCGCTCATATAGGGGGGTACGAAAGCGCGGGACTACATTGTCAAACAGATTCCGTTTCGTGTCTTCCGCCCATTGCAGCGGAATGACAATTGCTTCGGAACCGGAATCAGTTAGACAGCGCTTAGTCGATAGATTCATGTCATCCGGCAATACAGAAAGTCTGATTCTTTGGGCGTATAATACCCGACCAGTAGGGTTAGTTTCTCATTCTTGGTTCATCTAATCTCTGTTTCTTTTGTGTATAGAAAAATTTTCATATAACCTATTGTTTTAATTTATAGAGCACACTAGTTGTTGCTTGCTATCAACCCTATAAGAGAAGTGGTGTATTATCTAAATTCGGTAAATGGTGACTGGACCAATTATCCGGCTATGAAGGAAATCATTGATTTGTAAGTGGGATCGTTCTAAATATTCGTGTATATTTAATTATTTGTGAGATTGATCTAAACATATGCTTTTATATATTTGTTAGATCAATACAAGTGTTCCGAAGTCAACGAGACGCACAGGTATCCCGGACTAAATCAAACAACATTACTTGGATCAAAGTGCAGGTACATTATTTTTCACAATTTTGCTTATAATATTTATGCTACTTGATAAAATAAGACAACTATAAAATCTTATTTGTTTTTCTATGTAGTGTCCGATACAGCGGAACAGTTCAAACTGCGGATACTTTGTTTTGAGGTTTATGAAAGAAATCCTTCAAATGAAACAATTAGAGATTCCAATCACGGTATGGATTTATAACTTAATTAGATAACTTCTTATAATTTATTACATTTAACTAAATCATTCATATTATGTTTTTATTTTGTAGTACTTTGACGAATTCCGTGCTGCTACTTACACGAGACTTAAGTTGGAAGAAATCAAAGAGGAATTGTGTCAATTTTATATTCATCAGCTATTCATGTAGTAGGATTTGTGTCGATTTGAAGAGAATATTATAGTACTCTAGGATATATGGTTACTAACTTTGTTCATATTGTTGCCAATTAATATTTGAAGTATAATATTGTTGATGTTAGAGATTTAGTTTGATTGACATAATGATGTATATATATAATTTTGGATATTATAATGGTATTATATTAGTATATATATAGACCTACATATGGTTGAAAATATATCGTCGAAAATATATTACAGGTCGAAAATATTACAGGTTGAAAATATATTACAGGTCGAAAATATTACAGGTCGATCTGGGAGGCTGAAATTATAGGCTGCACTTTAAAATATCTCATTTAGCAACGACAGCGCTTTTAAAAAGCGCTCTTAAAGGTCCACATACGAAAGCGCTTTGTTACAAAAAGCGCTGCCAAAGATTAAAAATAAGAAGAAGAAAAAATACGCAACCTACCAAAGCGCTTTTGGAAAAACGCTCTAGTAGGGGGGCTACCAGAGCGCTTTTTCCAACAAAAGCGCTCTTATAGGGGGTCTACCAGAGCGCTTTTTCCAGAAAAAGCGCTCTTATAGGGGGGTCTACCAGAGCGCTTTTTCTGTAAAAAGCGCTCTTATAGGGGGTCTACCAGAGCGCTTTTAAAAGCGCTTTCGTTACCTACGCCAGCGCTGGCTATGAGAGCGCTTTAAAGCGCTGTTAAAGGCCAAAAAAAGCGCTTTAGAAGCCCTTCCGTGTTGTAGTGTTGGGTTGGTTTGGGTAAAACCACAGATTTGTGGGTTGGATTGGGTTGGGTAATGGGTTACCCAATATTATTTTTCCTTATATAATTATTAATGATATGTTACATTTTTTCTTAATAAATAGTTTAACATATTACTACTATTTTTTTAAGAGGAGGGTTATATTTACTCCAAGAGTAAGTTATCAACACTTACTCTGACCATTAATTATTCTCAATCTAATGGTTAAAATTAATGAGTATTGATTTTTTCTCTCCATATTTAATTACTCATTAATTTTAACCATTAGATTGAAAAAAATTAATGGTCAAGATGGGGAGTAAGTGTTGATAACTTACTCTTGGAGTAAATATAACCCTCCTCTTTTTTTAAACATCAAATGTCAAAATGTATAATGAAATTTATTATAAACATATATTTGTAAGAACCAAAGTTACATTATAGTAAAAGCTATAATTACATAAAATACTTGCAATTTATTAGAATTAGCATCAAAATAATCAAAAAGATGTTCAAAAAGTTGAAATTGAAGCAAGCAAAATTGAAAACATCAAAGTCATCACTTGTCAAATTATAAAAAAAGAGAAAAAATATAGTCACTCAATAACCCATGGGTTTTGTGGGTTGGGTGTGGGTTTACCCATAACCCAATTGTTTTGAATGGGTTTTCATTTTTGAAAACCGTAATCACCCAATAACCCGACCCAACCCACTTTTTTGGATCGGTTTGGGTGGGTTTTACTGGGTTTATTGGGTTTACCCAACCCATGAACACCCCTAGACAGCAGGATGCAGAAACGTGGGATAGAGAAAGATGAAGGAGGACCTTTTTTGTTTGGCTATTTTTGTTTAGTAATGCAGAATGGGCTTAAGAGATGAAAGTGTAATTTGGGCCTTGCACCAAAATAAATTCTATTCTATTTGTATAATAAAAAATAAAATAATAATAATAATAATAATAATAATAATAATAATAATAAATGAACAACAATTAAACTAAATTATTAAAACACAGTTTTTTTTTTTGATATTTTTGAAATGATAAAAAGAAAAGAACAAACATCTATTAATTATTTAAAAAAAAATTAAGCAAATGGTAACTCTTGAATAAAAAAAAGTATAAAGATGCGAAATGCAAGTTATTTTTGTTGACTTTAATAAAAAGCCAGTTTTTTTTTAAATATGCAATGATGTGATGATTGAATGATAAATGCGAAACGCCCAAATAAATAAAATGCACAGGGCAAAAATTGGGGTGCGACACATTGTATCCATTTTTATCAGCCTCCAAAGTAACCACACCATCACGTTTATCGTTGAAAAATGTACCTGCGCCATTTGATGTTTCCTCAAATGTTGTTGCCCTTACATTTCTAAGGAAATCTGACCCTGAAATAATACACAATACAAATTAAAACTCAATACATTACTTTCAATAATAACCAATTAAAAATGAAATTTTGATAATAAACACACGAAAACACAGTGAAAATGGAGAGAAAAACAAAACTCGATTTCATGTTAATAAGAGAAAGATATGGGTTTCTGAAACCCTCTTCATCTTTCATGTGTTTTGAAAATGAGAGGGATTGAAGGCCAGGGAGAGAGAGAGAGAGAGAGAGAGAGAGGGGAAAAGGGATAAATGGAATAGAGAGTGAAAAAATTGTCTTCGGCGACTGTCATACCCCAAAATTTGCCCATCATATTTTTACTGTTAAGCTCATTCAAGTATCAAAGGCTCAAGGTTTGACTAAGTGCACACTCTCCTAATCAAAGACTTCTAAACTAGGGTTTTGAATTCCTTGAAGGAAAATTGATGAATCAAGACCTCCAATGGACTTCATATAACTTATTATGACTAGCGTTCTAACGGGCACTCCCGTGCCCGTTTGTCCGCTTTTTTTAATACGCATAGCGGAGAAAAATAAATGTGTGTATATTTTTTATGAGGTTTTTATTGTACGTCACTGTAAGAATAATATTTTTTAGACGCAATTAGCATAATTAAAATCAAGATGATAAATGTATGTTTTAAAAGTATTTTAGTGAATATCTTATATAAAGTGATTATATTATTCTTTGATATTAAACTAATGAAATTCTATTGAGAGAGCACATCTTTTATGATGTTTTTCATATAAGTCTTCTTAAGAAGAATATTATTTGAACACAATATTTAAAAACAAAGTAAGATGCTAAAATCTTCACTTTAAATATGTTTTCATAACTTAATACCGAAACCAAAGTAATCAATACTAAGAAAATTGTTCTTGAGACCAATTTAACAAATCTAAAAAATTAAATATTAAATAAAGTCTTCCTCCGCTCTCTCTCCCTCTCACTCCCTCCCTCTTCCGCCCCTCTCTCCTTCTCCTCTCTCTCTCTCTCCATGTCCCTCCCCCCTCTATCTCTCTCTCTCTCCCCCTCCCTATCCCTCTTGCTCTTTCTCCCTCCCCTCTCCCTCACCATCTCTATCTCTCTCCCTCCCCTCTCTCCCTCTCTTTCCCTCTCTCTCTCTCCATCCCCTCTCTCCCCCTCCCATCTCCCTCTCCCTCTCCCTCTACCTCTCCTTCTCCCTTTCCTCTTCCTATCTCTCCCTCTCCTTCTACCTCTTTATATGTTTTGTAGAAACGTTTGTCACATAATTTTTTAATGGAAACTTGACGTCATGGATTAAAACTAAAGGGATCTAGACGAAAACCAAATTCTCAATAAAACATTGTCTATTTTATGATCTCTTACCTATATATATACGTATACCAAGAAAAGTAACGTATACCAAGGAAAGTTGAATGATTTAGACTTGATTGAGTGCTTGACACTATTGGTGATTGAGAGAGAAAGTGTGTGTATTTTTTTTCATTTCTTGTAGGTGCGGGCTAAAAGAACGGACTAAGGAATATTCAAAAAAATACTTGTTTATATTTTGACATATTTAAAAATACTCGTGATGAAAAAAAAAATTAATTAGATAAAAAAAGGAAAGATATTGATCGTAAGACTATACATAGTAGAAAAATATATCTCAGAATAATTGTCATATTAAATTAGAAATAGTAATAATTATGAATTTTTGATAAATATATAAATAAATGTAATAATTAAGTATGAATTTTCAATAATCTATTATTAATATATAAAAGTAATAGTACTTGGAAATTCCAATAAAAGCCCTCTGATAAATGTACTGAAACTTTTCTTATTCCATGGGTATAAAAGTCTTTTGTCAAAATAACATAATAATATTGATTTGGCATTTATTGCTGCTGATGTGGCAGTCTCTAATTTTTTGTTGATTTTTAATTTTTCGTAATTGATTATTTTTTTCTTCAAATTCAAATCTACACGTTATTAATTATTTATTTATTTATACAGATTACAAAACCTTAATAGGTCTATTAAATGCATGAATTATTCCATAATTTGAAACGATGAATTTTACAATTTTGAAAACACAATGCCCTCCACTAACCAAAATTACTCCTGCCCTTCCATATTCCAAACAACACTTTTCAAATTCACACAACTTCCTATCTCCATTAAATTCCACCAGTTTTCCATAAGCCCTAATATTCTTCCTATCTCCATTAAATTCCACCAGTTTTCCATAAGCCCTAATATTCACACCATTATTATGACTATATAGCAAAAAAAATTGTTCCAACATCACCACCAAATGGAATCTGGCGAAAATTGAAAGGAGCAAGGTTACGCCATAACCTTATAAACAACCAGCAGTACAGAACCTACAAACAAACTCAAGTCAACATGCAAGCAACCAACAACGCACCTCAAACTGCAAAACTACAATACACAGAGCAACGACACAACCAAACAAGATCCAGTCACACACAAAATTTGCAACAGAAGAAACATGCATAGAGTATGAAGGCAAGGAAGAAGAAGAATGAACGAAGCATAACGAGTAAAATCTTTACCTGGGCTTTGAGAACTCTTTGTTTCTGTTTATGCTTGCTGGCCTTTTTTGTATGATTGAATTTTGTTTTTCTTGCTAATATTATGTAATTGATTAATGTAACCTCATAAAATGTAATGAGATTGGGGTTGAGCATTCCGATTGGGGCTTGGGCATTATCTGTTTGCGTGTTTGGGTATTTGGTTGTTGTTTTCTTTTGTTGTTCATACGATAGCCATGGAAGAACCGAATTGAGAGGGAATGTGAAAAGATGAATATTTCTTAGAGATAAGAGAGGTTGAGCATCGTATTTGGTTTGCAGAGAGAAAGTTTTTTATTTTTTTATTTTTTATTTCATCTCTTTTCAATTATTACTTGGACCAAAAATGGCGGCTTGGTTTTCTTCTATAAGTTCCTAGAATTTTTGTTGTTTATGACTATTGTTGTTTATGACCATTTGGGCCTCACACCTTACCCGTCCAGATTTTAACATATTTTTCAATTTCAGAAGATTATATTTTGTGTCTTAATGACTATTTTGCTTCAAGTGGTGACTTTCATTTAAGCATAAAATCATGAAATGGTTGGGAATCAAGCTCTTCTAAAAAATAATCTTATAAAGTCAATTTTTGATTAATTTATTTTGTTCTTTTGTAAATATACCTAAAATATTTCTATTAAAAATACATTTTAAAATTGAATTTGAAAAGTTGGATGATATTTATCATGTTTTAAATTTTTAAAATAGAATTTGGAAAGTTGAGTGATACACGCTTCCTCTTTTCAAGAAGAAAAGTTGAAATTCTCAGGATACTCTAAAAAAAAACCGTTTCAATTAAGTTTGTCATTAATAAATCATTATTTCTATACTGAGAAGTTTGTAATGATTCTTCCTTTATACTTATATAATGTAATAGTTATTACTCTCTATTAGTAATTATTATATTTCAATTCCGTTTTCACCGTGTTAGATTATTATTACTCTAATAAAAACATAAGCAAATTATTATAATTATTATTATTCTATTTTTTTTCTTTTTGTTTGAGGATTGTTTTTATTTTGAGCTAAGTTTTTTTAGTTTTGGTTATGAATTTATGAATATGATGATGAATGGTATATCGAAAAGTTTGCGTAAAAATAAATAGATTCCTTAAAAATATGGAAAATCAAGTTTGATTATAAAATTTGAATTATTGTAATTAATGGAAAGATATCTCTAAAATAAATAAATAAATAAAAGAATGAATCGATATCACGTCTAATATGTCCACTTTCATAACTATTGTATTTAATATTTTTTATATTTTCAAATATTGTGTTTACTAATTAAAATCTTACAATTAAATAATACATTAATTTAATTTTAAAATCTTTCAATTATTGTGTTTAATCGTAAAAGATGTTGATAGTAAATTTATATTTAATTAGAAAGAATATTATCCAACAAAAAATATTGCAAAATTCCAATCATGATTAATTTAATTTTTTTATGTAAATTAATCTGTTTATGATGTTTGTACATAGACTTTATTACTAAAATAAATATTTTAGTCCTTTACTAAAGTTTTATTTAAGTTTTTCTTTTTAAAATTTAGTAATACATTAACTATAATTAAAACTACTATTAAAATATAATAAATTATATTAAAATTTCAATTTATTAAAAAATGTTAGTTTTTTCTATGATAAAATTATCATTTATACTAAAAAGTGTTATAAATATTTGTATATGATAAAAGAATATGAGATAATTATGATAGAAACATATATAAATTTATTATGAAAAATAGAAAATTGTCATTATTTTTACATTTCTACAATTATATATTATCATTTTATTTAATTAGTACACATAATATAAAGTTTAATCACCACATCAAAAATAAGTTTTGGCTCTTTATAAAAATGTAAAAAATAAAATATATTAATTGTGATAATTAATTTTAATTATTATAATATTACATTAAACATAGAAATTTTTAAGCATTTGACGGGAGATGTCATACATTTTAGGTTTGAAAAAATGAGATAATATCTCAAATAGGTTTAATAAATTTTATTCTCTAACTATGTTTAATTTCTTAATTAAAATTATATTTTTTTAAACTTATAAATTATATTTTTTATATTATAATAATATGTTAATGTAGAAACTTTTAAGCATTTGACGGGAGTTGTCATACATTTTATATTTGGGAAAATGGGCTAATATCTTAAACATGTTTAAATTTTTTTAGAATTAACTCATTTGGATTCAGCTGGGGTTCTTAACTCATCTGAATTGACGGGTAGATATGAAAGTATCTATAAGATACGACAGATCATTTTGACGGGAGCTGTCATACATTGTGGGTTTGAAAAAATGAGCTAATATCTCAAATAGGTTGGATAAATTTTATTCTCTAACTACGTTTAATTTCTTAATTAAAATTATATATTTTTAAACTTATAACTCATATTTTTTATATTATAATAATATGCATTAAATGTAGAAACTTTTAAGCATTTAACGGGAGCAGTCATACATTTTATATTTGGGAAAGTGGGCTAATATTTTAAATAAGTTTAAATTTTTTTAGAATTAACTCATTTGGATTCAACTGGGTTCTTAACTCATCTGAATTGACGGGTAGATGTGAAAGTATCTACGAGATACAGTTATTGACAGATCATTTTAATGTCTATATTTTAACTATTTCTTTTGTTATTGTTTTATAAAATTGAAGTTATAAAAATAATTGACGGGTAGATGTGAATGTATCTATGAGATACCAGTTATTGATTGATCATTTTAATGTCTATCTTTTAACTATTTCTTTTGTTACTGTTTTATAAAATTGAAGTTATAAAAATAATTGTACGATTTATTATAAATATGAAGTTGGTACATCTTATTAATATATAATTGAAATTACGTGAATATTTATGAACGACATAATAAGTTATATTATGTTTGATATTCCTAACACATGAATTAAAATTTGATAAATGATTATAAGTTATAAATATATTAATGTTACTCATTCTTTGTATCTATATATGTTACACACTTTATTTATTTATTTTCCAAAGTTTTGATAAATATAAATCTTATTTTATGCATTTTACTATGCAGGTATATGATGCAGGCTTTGTTACTGATTGGTTCTGATAATTTAAGAATATAGCATTCGAAGATTGTACCATCTATATGTTTTATTGTTTTATTTAAAGAGCTAAAAGTTTAGATGTATTATTAGCACTTTTGTTGTTAACTATTAAGTTTTTGGGATTAACATAACTAAGTTTGAGTTGCATTTTGGTTAAATATATATGTTTGATATATATAAAGGAACTTTTTAAGTCATAATTAGGTACATGTAATTTGAAGTCCCGCCAGACCCGTGCGGTAGCACGGGTTTCCTACTAGTTCAATAAATAAATGAATGTAATAATTAATAATGACACGGAGGAAATGAAAGTATTCGTGGTAACCCATTAACTTGTCAATTTTAACTCATACATAGGAGTACAAAACGTTTCTCTCTTTTTTACTAAATTTAACAAAAGAAAAAAAAAATCAATTTCTCGTAAACATGAATTTGAAAGGAATACTTAAAGTAGAGGCAAACAAAGGTTATACTTATGTTGAGAGTGAATTAGAAAAAGTAAAAGAGATGATACGGATAGTTTAGCATTTTTTTTTCTCGATTTTAAAATATGGTAACCAAATGTTTTCCATACTCTAAATCATGTCCATGTTCTAATTTTTGTTTTCTAAAAACTATTCTACTACATTCTATTTCACTATTGCAGTTACACAATTTTTTATTTATTTTTAAATAGTGACATATTTGGAGGTAAAATAATAACCTCCTATATTCCTTGTCCTATATTCCATGCTACAAAAATAATAATAAAGAAACTGTAAAAAATTCATAAGATGTGTTCTTGTATGGCAGTTTTTATTTTAAAACTATATTATTAATTTTTAATTTTATAACTAAGAAGGGTGGATTTAAAATAAATATAGGTTACACTAAAACAATGTTTTTCCTTTATACATAGTTATAGATCATAAATATAGATTATAGATAAGACAAAGATAGAATTAGTTTATTATTATGGAAGTTGTCTATGAATAATGATCTTATAAATAAATGAAGAAATTAGTTCTTTAGCAAATAAACATAATTGGCTACTGATAAAGAAAACAACTGACAATCAAATTTCATATATATCAACAAAAAATAACCATTCTATTGGCATAACTGAAATTATATTTGAAAATAGAAAAAATAAGGACCGTTTCTTTTGTTGGTTCCATTGTATTTTTTAATCTGTGAAAGAGTATGACATATAATAATAGGCGAGGTAGATGTATACGTTGTCACAGGAAGTTTCTTACGATGAATATTGTGATGGTTTTTTTGGCTTTGCAAGTGATTTGCATGAATGTTTCTCATAGTAGTTCTGCAGTAAAAGATATCAAAGCAAACCAGATCCAATAAAAATAAATATTCAATTACATACTTACAAAGGAAAACAAAACTTAAAAAAAAAAAAAAAAAACTCCTATGATTTCATTATATATACAGGTACCACTTCATGGAGAAAAAATGGCAGTTTGGAATAGAAAAATTAAAAGTATAAAACTTAACCAAATTCAAAATAATCCAAATAAAAATGACCAATTTTCAAAACAAATAAAGGCAAACTGAATGCAGAAGAAGCATAGGAGACTTTGAGTGTGTTTTTAATTTGAATATATATGAAAGTAAAAGAGAAAATAAAAAAGATGTTAGACAGCCATGAAAATGAGAGGAAGGGAAAAAGGAAGAAATAAATAGGCAATGTTTACCCAGTGCAATGATTAATAGATGACAATGGCAAAGGCAAAGAGAAATATTTGTTTAATTTCATTGTCTATTCTTGTTAGTGTGTGTTGATAAGAAGGTACGGGCTTAATGTGTCAATTGGATTAAAACTGCTTTATGTACACGTTTGAGAGAATAACAGTTAATGTTTAAAGGGTAAATAAGGGGAAAAAATAGGCCAGACCAAAAGTTTGTATCCCCTTTATATATAGTTATAGATTCAAATTAACCCCATGACAAGTTTCAAGCCTCAGTCAAAAGCTCAGAAAGTCAACAGTCGACTAGTTTGACGTAAAAGTCAACTGTGGTCAAAATTCCTGATTTTTGGTCAACATCCTTATTTTGAAGCAACATTCATCATTTGATCAAGTTTTGATCATGATTCATCAAGGAAAGTTCAGAAATCAACAAAACTCAAAGTTTCTGAATTAGGGTTTTTGACCTAAACGTCAGCTGAACTTTGATCAGCCATAACTTTCACATGGAACATCAGAAATTTCCCAACCAACGCCTATTTTGAAGGAAATTGAATTCTCTACAACTTTGTTTCTCTAATGCCAAGGCTAAAAATGCTTCATTTTGGATATATGAGCCAAAACATTACAGGTCCTTTCTAAAAGTCAACCAAAAGCAGTTTTTTGTCAAAACCCATATCATCAAGATACAATCTCCAAATGGGAAAAAGGTCCCAAAGTGGCTTGTATATGACATCTTGAGCTTTCCAAAAAGTCCTAGAAGTCTTCCGTATCTTAAAAATTGAGGGAGATATGCCTTGTCAAAGTTAGACAAATTTGGGTGAAAAATGTGAAACAAATATGGTTCAAAATGAGTTTTCTTGCAAATGGGCCCAATCTTTTTTGATTCAATCTTGATCCTCAAGTTATCCAAGACTTCAAATCCAAATTCCACGAATTTATAGGATTTATTTGATTTATTATGAATTTTTTATTCATTTAAAAGTGATTAAATTCAAATAAATCAAGTAAAAATCAAATATTTGGTTAGGGATATGATATTGATCAAATTCAATCATCAACAACACCTCATAATCAATATAATTTCGTGCAAAAAAAGATTGAAATTTGGCAAAATTGGAAAGATTAAAAATCAAGTTTTAATCCAATTTCAATCCTTTGATTCAATGAGATTCATTCCAAAATTGTTAACCTAAATTGATCTCTTATAAGTACATAAGTGGTACAAAGCATAAGAACACGTTTTGGCCGCACTAGAAACCCTACTCCAAGTTCAAAAATCCAAGCTTAAAACAAGAATCGGTTTCCTATTTACAGGACAATTCAAGGTGTGAGAAGGCTCGAGTTGGCTTCCCTGATACTCTCTGAAGCTATTTGGATCGCATTCAAGGTCTCTCACGTTCAGATTTGTCTTCACACACTCACGGTTTGCCTTGAATTTCTTTTGAATCAAACTCATACGTATGTGCATATTTAATCTATTTTGAACATATATTTGTGATTGTGAATGTGTTTCGATGAGTTTTGGGTGGTTTGATTGTATGTTGAGGACAGGTACAAGGATGTGCCATGGTTAGGGTTTCGAATTCTCCAAATTGGGAATCCTACATATAAGCAATTTTAGGTTCAATTGAGGACTTTTTTAGGACCGCAAGACTATTTGGAATCGATCTGGATTGCCGTTTGTTGTTTTCGTTTCGTTTTCTTGCAGGTTACGTGATCGTGAAATTGGCTACGAAATTTTGGTCGCCACATCATAGCTAAACTCTAGCTAATTTTCGTAGCGAATTGGGCCCCTGGATAGAGGAAGAAGACGAAGCGTGGCGGATTCAAACTGGTTTTGGCGCACGTACGAATTAGGATGACGATGGAGTCAGCACTTCTCGCCTACGCGCATACGATACACCTCCGTACTTCCAACCGTTGGACCATGCCAATTCCAGATCAGACGTCCAGGAACTCGCACCTATACCATGCGCCTTTAGCCTTGCCGCATCTGATAATTACGTTAAGTTTTATTTAATTTTTTATTTTATTCTCTTTTCTTTTTAATTATTTTCTTTTTTTACTAAAATCTTTGCAAATTTAATTCTTTTTTTTCTTTTCTCTTTAAAATAAGTTTTTTTATAAAATTAACATTTTTTTAAATATTTATTTTAATTAATAATTTTAGTTAGTAATTCCAATTAGTTATTAATTGGGATTATAATTTTATCAGGTTAGTTTTCTTTTATTTTTATTTTTTAAGAGTAATTAGAATAATTAACTTAATAATTTAATTTAGGTTAAATAATTAATTAGGTAAATTAGGTCAAATAAATTAGGGTTAATAGATAATTTAATCAGGATTAGTTAATAAAAATTAATTAGGTTAATAACCAATAATTAATTTAGAATTGTCTAGCCGCGATTTTAAACAAACCTTAAGTAACCCTAAAGTCTTAGGTAGGCGTCGTCCATTAACTTGTTTTTTTACTAACCCTCTTTATTATAAAAATGTTTGTTTTAAAATCAGGGTTCGCCCTTTGGCTTTCAAAAAACCTTTTCTTTTAAAATTTTAATTTTCTTTTATTTAATATTTATTTTAGCCCTATTTGATTACTGTAATTTTGCCCTGGTGGCTTGTAATAGCTTTTAGGTTTTTATTTTCGCGCTTGGTTTCTTCACTATTATATAACTGCCCCAAAGCCATGTAATAGTTGTAGGGTATTTTTCCTATTTTCTTTCTGCCTTTATTTTCTGCATTTCCGGGTTTTTGGCTATGTAATTCCCCACCCGAAGCCTTGTAATAGCGTAGGAACATTTATATTTCTGCCTTTATTTTAATTGCGTGGTTAGTAATTTAGGGAGTGACTAGCCTGTTAATTAATTTAGATCACTAATTACAAGATAAATATAATTGAATTGAATCACCTGATTGTGACACACATACACCTTTATGGTAACTTTTCTTATGCCGCCTTCGATCAAAAATAGTCAAGTCCCTCAAATACGAGGATGCCTTAGCAAATGTTGCCCTCAGTTCATAATCATCATCAAAATATCATAAGTCCCTTCGATGTTGCCTACGAATATATGATCTTGTCCCTCGAGGTTGCCTACGATTAATGATGATAGTCCCTTTCGATTGCTAAGGTATCCTCACTGGTTACCTAAAATGACTATTATATCCTTCCCTAAAGACTACCTCCCCTCTTTATGGTGGGGACGGTCTTATGGCGAATGATAATCCTCGATGACCCTTTTCAAATCCAATGAAAGGACTACCTATCCTCTTTATGGTATGAATAGCCCTTTCAAATAAAAGTCTTAAAGAACAGAAAAAATTAAACTTAGGGTAGGTTCTCTTAAATGCTTGCTCTATTCAAATTCAAATCAAAAATACTTTTCCCACTCCTTTTCAAATTACTTTAAAAAAGGCTATGCTTACTTTACAAGCTAAAGTCCTTATTCAAATCTTTTTCCTATTCACACACCACACTTCAAACATTTTGAAAACAAAAAGTGAGCTAAGCAATTAAGAGCCCATGGATACAAAGGGTTCTTACACCTTCCCTTTGTATAACCTACCCCTGAACTCAAAGTCTTTTTTTAAAGGTCTTTTTATGTTCTTTTAGCCTTTCCAATTGGATAAAATAAAAGTCGGTGGCGACTCTTGCTATCCGCAACATTTCAAAAAGTTAGTTCTCCCACCGTGTTACAGCGGCATTTTAGTGTTTGAAAGAAAAAGAATGAGAAGGGAGTCTACAGGAGAGAGAGAGAGAGAGAGAGAGAGAGAGAGAGAGAGGACAGAGAGAAAAAGAAAGAGTAGAGAGAGAGAGAGAATGAGATAGTGTATTATGTTTCATAGAAAACATGTGGACCAATAAAAGTGGAACACTTGATGCAAGAAATTAGAAAAGATGAAAAAGTGAAGGATTATTTTGTAAGTTACCAAAATAACCAATTTGTAGTGTTAATTATTTTTTAGGGAAGGGAAATTTAGGAATTTTGGTCAATGTCTTAGTAAAGGCTTGATAGTAGATTTTAATCCTTATATATGTAATGGCAATAATGAAGTTTGAAAATTATAATCATAAATAGTCTACTGAAATTTCTACCACTAGCCCAACTACAATCAATATTACTAAAGTTTAAGAAAATGACAGAAAGAATAATAATTTACACGGGGTAAATGTGTGGATCTATCTGCTTGCAGCTATATATAATAAGTGATTTAAGATGATGAAGTTTATAGATACCAAAAATGAAAGTTAACTAGTAGCCGCTTAGTTTTGATGAACAAAATAGTTGATCAAGATATCCTTCAGGATCAAGCTAGACATGTATGTAAAGTAAACACTATAGTCCAACGACTCTCAAGTGAAGACTTAAGTTTCAAGGATGTTAACCTTTCAAACTCTCAAGTGATGGCAATTAATATGGAGATATCACAAGCCTCATTAAGAATATTCAAAAATCTTGTATGATACTAAAGTCAAAGATAATAATGTGATGACTTGAAGTTTCAGAGTAATGAAAGATAGGAAGTGTGAAAGCTTGTTTGGTTATGTCTGTATGAGTGACCAGTGACTTGTAAATACACAATGGCATTTCTAGAAACATTTTGACTAAATCACACACTCACTAAAAACCTTGAGAAGTCTCTATTTATTTTAATTAAATCACCAAGAAATGTTTTTAAGACCTCACATGTTGATTAGGGGAGTATTTGATTGATTTGGAGACTTTTTCTAAATGTCTAATCAATTAGATATTTTGCGCAATCAATTAGATGGTCGAGTCAATAATTGACTGAGATAGTATCTTAATGATTGGTAACAACTTTATATCAAAAAATTCATTATAGACTACAACAATTAATTATTTAAGTTGTCTAATCGATTAGAGCATTTATTTGACCCATGGATGGTTTCCAAATTTATACCATGCCTTGGCTTGAGAGTGTCTTTGTCACTTATTCATATTCAAAAAATGTGAAAAGCTTCACTTTTCATTTCTCTCATCACCTCTCTAAATGTCTCATATTTTCTCATATATTTTAGTCGGAGTGCTTTGAGAGTGTTCGTGAGTCTAAGTAAGGATATTTGTTCCGGGAGACGGAAAAGTTGTAAATTTACCACGAGTGCATTTTTTTCTTATGTAAATAATTCTGTCATAGGAAGTTGATATTTTTGGTTGTGAGTTAAACCAGTTAAAAGCTCTTGTACTTTTGAAAAATTGTCTTAAGAATTCTCTATATGGTTTGCCAACTTAGCCTTGGAGAAAATCTCTCTTCTGATTTGTGAAGATCAGCCAATGAAAATCTTCAAAACATTTCTTGAGCTTAGCCCGATTAAAATTCTATTTTGAGATCATCCCAATTAAAATCTATTTTGGTTTATGAGTTCAGCCTGTTATAAAAACTCAGTAGGTTTGAGATCAACTTAGTAAACATTTTGGTTCAATTCATGGTCAGCATGTGTAAAACCCTAGTTCAGTTGGAGGATAACTCACTCAAAACTCCATCTTGGTTCGAGACCAGTATGTGCAAAATATTTGTTTGGTTTTGAGACTAACTGCTCTAAACCTTGTTCACTGTTTGGTTAGAAGTTATCCTAAAAAATTCATTTCTTTGTACAAGGGGGTTCAGGGGCATAACTTTCTAAAAGCTCTCAAGACTAGTGGATACTCCCAACAATAATTTTTAAGGATACAATTAGATTTTCATGGCCAAACCTGTATTATTTTTTGGTATTATTTCTTTTATATTTCCCTTATCTCTTTTAAGTTTTTGTTGTTTTATTTACTTTTAATTTTTGCTGCATATTTAATCAACTGTTTTGTAAAATGATTTTAAACTCTGATTTCTCAAATAATTTTGTTTTAAATCAACATTTTTCAAACCTACATAATTCACATCCCCCTTATCTCTTGTGTGTGGAGTTACATGTCCAACAACTGGCATCAAAGCCTAACTATTATTTAAAGACTAACTGTAACACCCTGGATTTCCGCTTACCCCGCAGGGCTTCCGGCCTACCAAGCATGTCACCAGCTTAATCAATACTCCCCCTAGGTCAGTGATAAGTGTCAAAATGTCGATATTTTGAGTATATATTTGTGGCACTTATCGATTCTATTCTTATGATTTTTGTAATAAAATCCTAACTTTTGTGTACATATGTGCATACTTGTGTTTTTTATTCATTTTTATACCAATTAATAGTTTTCCATTCATTTTATAGGTATTCATGCATCTTTGGAGCATTGAGTAATAAAGACCAAAGGATAACACTACTAGAAATACACGTATTACCTGCGGAATTTCCTGCGGAAAATATTCCGCAGGTATTCCTGCGGATTTTCCAGGGATTTTATTAAATAAAATTAATTTCCTGCGGATCTAAAAGTGGCCGCAAATTCTGCAGAAATACCTGCGAATTTTGCTGCGGAATATATATTTTAAATAAAATATTTACATAAATTATAATATCCGCAGGAAAATTCGCAAGAAACTTTCCTGCGGATTTTCCTGCGAATATTTACTTTATAATAAAAACAAACTGTAATAAAAATTCCGCAGGTAAATTTCCTGCGAAATTACCTGCGATTTTGACATATTTCAATATTTAAATTTATAAAAAACTAATAATTTTTTTTCTATTTTATTAATTATTTTTATGGTTTTTTTATTTAGTTTAATTTTAATTTTTAATTCTAATTTTTATGGTATATTAGAAAAAGTAATTTTTGAAAATTTAGTAAAAGATAGTTTTTAAAATTAAATGTAATTTCTAGAGTATCTTTCATATATTAGACCAAATAATATACCAGTGATAAGTTTGTAATAAAGAATTATCATATATTTTCACGAATGTTCGGTATATTATTATTTGCCTAATAAATTTTTTAGCAAATTTTTCAAATTTTTATATATTTTTATAGAATTGCTGACTGTCTAATTATGTTTTTGTACCAATATAATCCTGTTTATAAAGTTTTTCATTTAAAAACACTTTTACAATTTTGTAATTTCTTTTAATAAATTTAAATGTTTTATAAAACTAATAATGTCTATTATAATTTTATCAAAAGGTATTTTATAAATAATAATAATAATTATTATTATTATATTAATCTTTTTTATAATTATTTAGTATAAAAATATTTATTAATTATAAGTTGATTAGTGTGTGTATGGGTAAAAAAATGTGAATATTCATATATCTGTTTAATGTTTTTTCAGTAGGCTATGTAGAAAAGTTAATAAAATTTTAATGGTTAATTATTCAATATTATTATATTAATTAATTTTTTAATGTGAATTGAATTATTTCTTAAGGAGAAAACAGAAGAAGAAAAAGGGTCCTTAGTTAAAATCGAAAACGGTATCCCTATTCCTCTTTTCAAAATCACGCACAAGTCTCTCTCCCTCTCATGGTAAATCATAGACAACAATAGATCCAATAGCAACCACACACAACTTTCAAACTCATAATCAGAATAAAAGGGCGAAATAGAACGAGGAAAGCAAAAGCGATTCACGAAAGGGGAAGAAAGGTGGAGTTACCGAACATAAATGGAGAACGAAGGTGGTCGTTTTCAATGGTGTGGTGGTTGCATCGGCTGAGGAGCGTGTTGGTACTTGTTGCAGTGGCGTGATGCACTTCGGAGCAATTATCCAACAGTTTTCTGGTGGTCGAAAAACGAGAATCTCCTCTTCCCTTTTGATTTCGGTTCCGATTCTCCTTCTTTCTTTTGCTTCTATTTCGTTTGTGTGGTGTTATTTGTTGTTGTTTCTGTTATCAATGTGTTTTCAAAATACAGAGCTTTGCACCTTGCTCGCAATGTGTTCGATGAAAGTTTCAAACCAATTTTTTTTGTGTTTCAGATTTATGGTTGTTGATGTTTTATTGTTATGGTTAATCGTTTCAGTATCTTAATGCTCAAGTCTAAATCTGGATTGAAGAAACTTATTGAGTACCTTTATGGATATGGAAGAACAAGCTCTGTATATATCCTTACATTACAAGTCCTATATGTTCTGTTTGATAGTTTCATGTTCTTGGATTTGATTAGTGTTATATGGTGATGGTTCTACTTATTTGCACCTCTGTTGCTTGATGAAAATGTGTTTAAATATGTATGATTAGCTTTGGTGTTTCTGATTAGTTGATTTTGTTTTTTTGTCTATTTGTTTTGGAGAACAGCTTTACTGATTGGTGTCATTGTTCTTAGAAAAATAAATGTAAGTTCAGAAGCTAAAGATGGGAACTCTCCTCGGAAACCTCAACCTAATGAACCCCAGCAAGAATCTAAACTGGAACTGTTTGGATATGATTCCATTGTCAATATTCTTGGTCTCAAAAGGTACTTACTTGACTTGCTAGATACACTCTGAATCGTTATTCTTAATCTGTTGTTAAACAGAGTTGGTGCAATAATGACTTGTTTAAATGGTTTTGTTTGAGATTCTGTTCTTTGCCTTACTAACTACCTTAGGCATTGTTTATTTTGTGGAAATATTTAATTTCAATCTTTAAGATTTGTGTTAATTGTACTTATTAACAATTAGATATACGATACTCTTGAAGTTAATTTCTTTTGACGTAAACGTATTGAATATGGTGGTAAGATGATTGTGTTGCTGTTGATGATCTCGTACTGTTAAAACAGAAATGAGTGTGCTTCAACAACTGAAATTGGCAGAGATCTTCTTGAGTCTAGCTCACATGACAATTTAGAAAGCCCGATGACTGACCGTTTTTATGCTTATATATCTGATGCAAAATGTCGAGCAGCTGTAAGCTTTTATTGATTCAGGTAGTTTTTCCATTCTATTCCTCCTTACATTGTGAAGATGCCATTTAGAAAGAATATACCCAAAAAAAAGTATAGTTTACGTTCTGCTTTGGATCCCTATTCAGGAGCTTCGGAAGCAGGTTTTCTTTTATCACGTTATGTTCAAGATTTGCAGAGTAAATTGTTGGTTGAAGATTTACACAAAACTCAGTCTCAAAAGTTGCTTATGGAACCTGTTGAGTCAGGTTTTTCTCTTCATTCCTCTTTGTCTTGACATCAATATGTTCTATTGTTCTATTTATTTTACATGCTTTGAGTCTTTGAGTTGTTAGTAGTACATATACTAAAACAACATAAATAAAGGTTAAGGGGATGTTTGAGCTTTATACTTGAAAACTTGAGTTTGCCGTGTTTGATTTTCCTCTAAATTAATTATCTGTATTTTTGGGGCTATTAGTAAAACTCATGTAGCACCTTGTTGTTCATGTTAAATGTTTAACTAAATGGATTGTGAAATAGTTTTGTAAAATCCTGTATTTGGTGTTTAAATCTTTTGTGGTTAAGTGTTTCATACTTTTATGAAAAGTGTGTAAGTTAGACAAAAATAAAAATGACTCGGGAGAAACTAAGTAATTTTAACGAGCATGAGTTAATTATAAGATTATTCAATTCTTTTCTAATTTTCATGTACCTTCATTTTTCTATCTAGTTTATTTAAGTTCTCATATAACTTAGTTAAAATTTATTAAAATTGATGTATACATGAGTCCAAAACATCCATTTTAGCTATTCCAGCCAAATAATTAGGTTTGGTGGATGGGTTATTATCATATAAGACATTAAATGGTTCCATATGTATGATAGAATGAAAGAAGGTGTTGTGCTAGAATTTAGAAAGGTGAAGACCCTTAAAATAATAACCTAGTCTCCTTGCTGACATGTCTCTTAAAATGCTTTATGGATAGTTACTGGTATAATTGTGATTCCAACTCAATGTGTTGTCTGCAAGCATACTTACGGTGAAGATTTCAAGTTTAAAGCTGGTTATGATTCAGAGGTTCGCCTTGGCTGGGCTTCCCTTTGGGTATGTATCTCATTTTGCAAATTTGCTTTTCATAACTAATGTCATTGATACCATCTGTAAATACTTCTGTCAATTTTGCATTTCTAATTGTGGCCATACATTACTAATTGTCTGTTGACTTTGAACTCCTATATTTTGGATTATAATTGATGTGACTATTATAGTCATAGGTATATTGACCTACATTGGAATTTTACAGTTTTAGACATAACATGATACTGCTTCATGAATATAAAGGATGCATCATGCATGTACTACTCCTTCCTGAACATTTTAAGCCCTAGCATATCATCTAGCATAAATGGCTTAGTGATTTAGCTGTTTATTCGGTATAAAACTATTGTCAATACCTGCATTTATCTCCTTTTTACTTGGATTTTTGATGTAATTTCAAAATTAGTACTAAATTAGAAGCCAATTTTCAGTATTCCAAAAGTAGTCTCCCATCTTTATACTAAGAAATTCAGAATGATAGTGAGTAGCATGAAAAACATAAGCCTAGTGTCTGAAATTCCTTACTGACAGCATTTGATTCATTCAGGTTGGAGATGAAGGCGGGAAAGCAAAAACAGCTTCGATGAAGATGAAAGTTCAATTCATTCAATTCGACTCGATTTATGCTTCGTTGCAACTTAAATTTTATTCTGACGTTGCTTCAGTTTTTTATTCAGGTTATTGTTTCGATTTTGTTCAGAATTGAACTGAATTTTATCTATCAACTCTTTTTCGATTCTGTTTCGACATTGTTTGCATTTTGAAATGTGTTTTCAAATTCAATTTTCTGCAATTAGAATATTAGAATTAGAATATGAGTGTTTGTATGCCTAATTTTGACATGAGTTGTTAATGAATGTTTTAGCTGGATGAGAACTTGTTGTTTTGTGCTAGATGATGATATTCAGGTGGGATTATGTATGTGATTGTAGCTGTTAATACTAGATCTCATGCATCGTAATACCAGATATTATTTCTAGTATAAACCTTTCTTTGTATAGGGATAGAAACAAATAATAATTTAGATTTTTTTTAATTTAGAAATACATTACCTGCGGATTTACCTGCGGATATTTCCTGCGGATTTACCTGCGGATTTTACTGCGGACTTTCCTGCCGAAGATATTACCCACGAAGGTTTTAGCTGGGGACCAGAAACCGCAGGAAAATCCGCAGGAAACACGTTTCCTGCGGAAACTTTGCTCAAATCCGCAGGTAAATCCGCAGGAAAACAGAGTATTTCTAGTAGTGTAAGCTTCAAGAATGCAAATTCTACCAATTCATCAAAGAATAAGGCTCAAAATAAGGATGATAAAAATTATCATTTTGGTTTCCATTCATTCATTATTGGATAGAGCATTGAATAAGCTTTCCAACGCTTCGAACCGGGCGCAATTCGGAGTTACGGTTCTCAACTTATGGCGAAAACAAGATTTCACTTTTGCTGTCATCCGCTAAGCGGAGGGGGTCCGCTGAGCGGAGCTCCAGCGGAGCAAATCAGAGGCTGGATGCAATTTTGAGTCCGCTGAGCGGAGGAGGTCCGCTGAGCGGACCTGCGCAGAATTTTCTTTATATTTCTTCATTTGAGACATTTTAGGGTTATGGTTTTGGGAAAGTTTTAGTCCCAACTCCATCATTTTCATTCTTAGATCAAAATTAGCTTAGAAAACAACTTCAGAGGTTGCATAAGGATGATCGGGGGTGGATTGAGCGTCGAACGGAGCTGACAAACCGGGAGATTTTCGGTTCATTTCTCTTCTTCTTTGTGTATTTCTCTTTGGTTGGGTTTTGTGTGTATATTTACTTGAATCTTATGTACATTTACCGATTATAATGTTATGTTTAACTTGCTTTACAAATCTGTGTTGATGTTATCCTGGATTTTTGCTCTATGCTAGGGATTTGGGGTGTTTTAGAGATAAACTTCTTGAATCCTTATCTAGGATGATAATCTGTTGGTTCTGAACTCTAGAGATAGATTTAGAGCTAGCATTCACTATGGGTATCTGTACGTAATGCTTTCGTGTTTGAGCGGCGCGCGAGAGATTGCCGACGCGAGAACACGGATATTCTCGTGACTTTGCGTTAGAGATAACCTTAGTTGTGAGATGATCTCATTTGTGCTCCAGAGATGGACGCTTATGTGAGAGATACGTGATAACATAGATGAGTATCGTAGGTTGAGTATAACGGGTTGGTAAGTGTATGTTTGTGAAGAGTGAATATATTTACATTCCTGATAAGTTATTTCTCTTCTAAGAATGTGTTTATTCTTTTCTTGTCTATATCTTTGTTTACTTTTTGCTCATTCAAACCCAAGCTCGAAACCGTAGAAACTGTTGAATGGCATCTCTCCATCTCTGAGGACGATAATTCCCGATTCAATATTTCCAAATCTTTTCTGTTGCTTGCCCTATACTGCATTCAACAAAATGGCGCTGTTGCCGGGGATGGTTGTGAATTGCATCGCAATAGTTTTCGTGGTTTTGAGATTTGTATATATCATATATATGGTATAGTTTCACTTGTATATATTTACTTGTACATGTTTACTTGTTTATGTTCACCATATAAATTTACTTGTATATGTTACATATAAGTATACTTTTACTGGTGAATGTTGGTGAAACATGTTGATCTCGGATGAGCTCTTTAATAACAAATCTTCACTTTTCAACTTGTGAATCCAAAACTCACTAACTTTTCTCTTTTTGTATGATAATAGTTGTTTGTGTTCCATACTTGTGCATATGTGTTTGTTTGTGTACATAATTGTATACTTGTGTTTTCTTTTATGTTCGTATAATTGTTGTATATATTTGTACCCGTAACGTTTGTTGAGTGGTTGGTTAGGACACTTTCTTAGGCTTGTGCGGTGAGACGTCACCATGGCATGATTGGAGGAAGCTACTTTCCAAACACCAAAACAATAAAGGCGTCGAGCTAACGACGTAAAACAAGCGCTTGTTAGGAGGCACCCCAACGGTTGTAAAGTTTTGTTTATTTTTATGTTTAAGAGGAATTTAGGTGAAGTGGTGTGTGATTGGAACAGCTGGTGCAATTCTAATTTTTCTGAGTTCTGATGTGCCCGCTAAGCGAGCTCAGCTCCGCTAAGCGAGCATAGCAGAATTTTGTTTTTCTGCTCTATACCAGTGGGGTTCCTATTCCACTTGGTTCCCTTCTTTTTCCCACTTTCACCAAGGCTAATTACTAGTAGATAATAATTTTGTTTTTCTAATTCTTTTATTGGTTGTTTGGATTCAAATTTTGTTCGGTGATTCAAAGATTTTTGAGGTGATTTCCAAAGCTTGAGTGTTTCAACTTGCGGATGTATGGTAGGATATTGTTTTTGAAGTGTATCATTCAAGGTACTCACTTATCGCTTTCTATAGCATAACATGTTTAGGAAACTTTTCATTTGTACAATTAATATACCATTCATTCTTTTGCATTACTTGCTTGTTGATTGAATCACTTTAATTCCCATACCATAAATGTGAGGAAGCTTTTCATTGTTCATATATGCTGGAGGCCACAATCTTTGTTTTAACTGGATTTTATTATGCTTAATATTTTGTTTATGTTGATTTTATCAAAGCATAAAAAGGATCAAGGCATTTTGTTTCATTTTAAGCACAACCACCATAACCAAATAGTCAATTCACCTTGTGAGTGTGTGATCATTTGTTAACCCTTTTGAGCCTTTTTGTCAATATCCATGTTGTTTTTGCTAAATGCTTATCTTTGAGTGTTTAGTTCTCATTTTTGCATGGATGATTGATTCTTTGTTTTCTTGAACCCTCAACCATGATTTTTGGTATGAATTCTTACCTTGCCTTAGAAAGTAGGGAGTATTCACATGATGATGTGGTTGAATTCAAGTTGGGGAGAAAAATGATTGTGCACTTATTTGGTTGTTGCTATGAGGTTGAAAGAAAAGAAATAAATGTGTAAAGAAAAGAAAAGAAAAAGAAAGAAAAAATGTGAAAAAGTTTTGAAAAACAAAAAGAAAAGAGAAGTGAATAATTGTGCTAATAAGTATGTATTGGTTTGAGAAACTTGTGGTTAAGGAAGAAGTTTAATCGAGATTTTGTTGTTTGAATCTTTGGTGGATTGATCACTCCCTTAGGTTTAGGCAAGTTTTTGTTTCGATTAGCCTTAGGACTTATCCCTTGTTTGTTAACCAAGCCACATTACAACCTTGAAAAGTCCTTGTGATTCTTGCTTTTGTATCTTCAATGTGATTTTTGGATGAATGCATAATTTAATCTTTTGTTTGCAAGATTGTTGGATGAGTGTTAAAAGTCCCTTTCCTTTGTATGTTCTTCATCCATTGATGAAATTTTGCTAGGTGTGATTCATGAGATAGCTTGTATTGTGTTAGAATGTTTTGTATGCTTTTTGTGCTTAGGATTCGTTTTGTTTACATGTTGTCGTTGTAGGATAGTGGTAAGTATTTACTTTGTTTATACGTTTTTGTATTGAGCCATACATTTGTTTTTGGTTTTCAAAACTTGTTGATTCACGATTCTTTGGTTTATTGCTTTTGATTCTTTGATTTATTTGACATTGTTTGAGGACAAACAAAGTTTCAAGTTGGGGAGAGTTTGATAAGTGTCAAAATACGTCGATATTTTGAGTATATATTTGTGGCACTTATCGATTCTATTCTTATGATTTTTGTAATAAAATCCTAACTTTTGTGTACATATGTGCATACTTGTGTTTTTTATTCATTTTTATACCAATTAATAGTTTTTCATTCATTTTATAGGTATTCATGCATCTTTGGAGCATTGAGTAATAAAGACCAAAGGCTAAGCTTCAAGAATGCAAATTCTACCAATTCATCAAAGAATAAGGTTCAAAATAAGGATGATAAAAATTATCATTTTGGTTTCCATTCATTCATTATTGGATAGAGCTATGAATAAGCTTTCCAACGCTTCGAACCGGGCGCAATTCGGAGTTACGGTTCTCAACTTATGGCGAAAACAAGATTTCACTTTTGCTGTCATCCGCTAAGCGGAGGGGGTCCGCTGAGCGGAGCTCCAGCGGAGCAAATCAGGGGCTGGATGCAATTTTGAGTCCGCTGAGCGGAGGGGGTCCGCTGAGCGGACCTGCGCAGAATTTTCTTTATATTTCTTCATTTGAGACATTTTAGGGTTATGGTTTTGGGAAAGTTTTAGTCCCAACTCCATCATTTTCATTCTTAGATCAAAACTAGCTTAGAAAACAACTTCAGAGGTTGCATATGGATGATCGGGGGTGGATTGAGCGTCGAACGGAGCTGACAAACCGGGAGATTTTCGGTTCATTTCTCTTCTTCTTTGTGTATTTCTCTTTGGTTGGGTTTTGTGTGTATATTTACTTGAATCTTATGTATATTTACCGATTATAATGTTATGTTTAACTTGCTTTACAAATCTGTGTTGATGTTATCCTGAATTTTTGCTCTATGCTGGGGATTTGGGGTACTTTAGAGATAAACTTCTTGAATCCTTATCTAGGATGATAATCTGTTGGTTCTGAACTCTAGAGATAGATTTAGAGCTAGCATTCACTGTGGGTATCTGTACGTAATGCTTTCGTGTTTGAGCGGCGCGCGAGAGATTGCCGACGCGAGAACACGGATATTCTCGTGACTTTGCGTTAGAGATAACCTTAGTTGTGAGATGATCTCGTTTGTGCTCTAGAGATGGACGCTTATGTGAGAGATACGTGATAACATAGATGAGTATCGTAGGTTGAGTATAACGGGTTGGTAAGTGTATGTTTGTGAAGAGTGAATATATTTACATTCCTGATAAGTTATTTCTCTTCTAAGAATGTGTTTATTCTTTTCTTGTCTATATCTTTGTTTACTTTTTGCTCATTTAAACCCAAGCTCGAAATCGTAGAAACTGTTGAATGGCATCTCTCCATCTCTGAGGAAGATAATTCCCGATTCAATATTTCCAAATCTTTTTTGTTGCTTGCCCTATACTGCATTCAACAAAATGGCGCCGTTGCCGGGGATGGTTGTGAATTGCATCGCAATAGTTTTCGTGGTTTTGAGCTTTGTATATATCGTATATATTGTATAGTTTCACTTGTATATATTTACTTGTACATGTTTACTTGTTTATGTTCACCATATAAATTTACTTGTATATGTTACATATAAGTATACTTTTACTGGTGAATGTTGGTGAAACATGTTGATCTCGGATGAGCTCTTTAATAACAAATCTTCACTTTTCAACTTGTGAATCCAAAACTCACTAACTTTTCTCTTTTTGTATGATAATAGTTGTTTGTGTTCCATACTTGTGCATATGTGTTTGTTTGTGTACATAATTGTATACTTGTGTTTTCTTTTATGTTCGTATAATTGTTGTATATATTTGTACCCGTAACGTTTGTTGAGTGGTTGGTTAGGACACTTTCTTAGGCTTGTGCGGTGAGACGTCACCATGGCATGATTGGAGGAAGCTACTTTCCAAACACCAAAATAATAAAGGCGTCGAGCTAACGACGTAAAACAAGCGCTTGTTAGGAGGCACCCCAACGGTTGTAAAGTTTTGTTTATTTTTATGTTTAAGAGGAATTTAGGTGAAGTGGTGTGTGATTGGAACAGCTAGTGCAATTCTGATTTTTCTGAGTTCTGATGTGCCCGCTAAGCGAGCTCAGCTCCGCTAAGCGAGCATAGCAGAATTTTGTTTTTCTGCTCTATACCAGTGGGGTTCCTATTCCACTTGGTTCCCTTCCTTTTCCCACTTTCACCAAGGCTAATTACTAGTAGATAATAATTTTGTTTTTCTAATTCTTTTATTGGTTGTTTGGATTCAAATTTTGTTCGGTGATTCAAAGATTTTTGAGGTGATTTTCCAAAGCTTGAGTGTTTCAACTTGCGGATGTATGGTAGGATATTGTTTTTGAAGTGTATCATTCAAGGTACTGACTTATCGCTTTCTATAGCATAACATGTTTAGGAAACTTTTCATTTGTACAATTACTATACCATTCATTCTTTTGCATTACTTGCTTGTTGATTGAATCACTTTAATTCCCATACCATAAATGTGAGGAAGCTTTTCATTGTTCATATATGCTGGAGGCCACAATCTTTGTTTTAACTGGATTTTATTATGCTTAATATTTTGTTTTTGTTGATTTTATCAAAGCATAAAAAGGATCAAGGCATTTTGTTTCATTTTAAGCACAACCACCATAACCAAATAGTCAATTCACCTTGTGAGTGTGTGATCATTTGTTAACCCTTTTGAGCCTTTTTGTCAATATCCATGTTGTTTTTGCTAAATGCTTATCTTTGAGTGTTTAGTTCTCATTTTTGCATGGATGATTGATTCTTTGTTTTCTTGAACCCTCAACCATGATTTTTGGTATGAATTCTTACCTTGCCTTAGAAAGTAAGGAGTATTCACATGATGATGTGGTTGAATTCAAGTTGGGGAGAAAAATGATTGTGCACTTATTTGGTTGTTGCTATGAGGTTGAAAGAAAAGAAATAAATGTGTAAAGAAAAGAAAAGAAAAAAGAAAGAAAAAATGTGAAAAAGTTTTGAAAAACAAAAAGAAAAGAGAAGTGAATAATTGTGCTAATAAGTATGTATTGGTTTGAGAAACTTGTGGTTAAGGAAGAAGTTTAATCGAGATTTTGTTGTTTGAATCTTTGGTGGATTGATCACTCCCTTAGGTTTAGGCAAGTTTTTGTTTCGATTAGCCTTAGGACTTATCCCTTGTTTGTTAACCAAGCCACATTACAACCTTGAAAAGTCCTTGTGATTCTTGCTTTTGTATCTTCAATGTGATTTTTGGATGAATGCATAATTTAATCTTTTGTTTGCAAGATTGTTGGATGAGTGTTAAAAGTCCCTTTCCTTTGTATGTTCTTCATCCATTGATGAAATTTTGCTAGGTGTGATTCATGAGATAGCTTGTATTGTGTTAGAATGTTTTGTATGCTTTTTGTGCTTAGGATTCGTTTTGTTTACATGTTGTCGTTGTAGGATAGTGGTAAGTATTTACTTTGTTTATACGTTTTTGTATTGAGCCATACATTTGTTTTTGGTTTTCAAAACTTGTTGATTCACGATTCTTTTGTTTATTGCTTTTGATTATTTGATTTATTTGACATTGTTTGAGGACAAACAAAGTTTCAAGTTGGGGAGAGTTTGATAAGTGTCAAAATACGTCGATATTTTGAGTATATATTTGTGGCACTTATCGATTCTATTCTTATGATTTTTGTAATAAAATCCTAACTTTTGTGTACATATGTGCATACTTGTGTTTTTTATTCATTTTTATACCAATTAATAGTTTTTCATTCATTTTATAGGTATTTATGCATCTTTGGAGCATTGAGTAATAAAGACCAAAGGCTAAGCTTCAAGAATGCAAATTCTACCAATTCATCAAAGAATAAGGCTCAAAATAAGGATGATAAAAATTATCATTTTGGTTTCCATTCATTCATTATTGGATAGAGCATTGAATAAGCTTCCCAACGCTTCGAACCGGGCGCAATTCGGAGTTACGGTTCTCAACTTATGGCGAAAACAAGATTTCACTTTTGCTGTCATCCGCTAAGCGGAGGGGGTCCGCTGAGCGGAGCTCCAGCGGAGCAAATCAGAGGCTGAATGCAATTTTGAGTCCGCTGAGCGGACCTGCGCAGAATTTTCTTTATATTTCTTCATTTGAGACATTTTAGGGTTATGGTTTTGGGAAAGTTTTAGTCCCAACTCCATCATTTTCATTCTTAGATCAAAACTAGCTTAGAAAACAACTTCAGAGGTTGCATAAGGATGATCGGGGGTGGATTGAGCGTCGAACGGAGCTGACAAACCGGGAGATTTTCGGTTCATTTCTCTTCTTCTTTGTGTATTTCTCTTTGGTTGGGTTTTGTGTCTATATTTACTTGAATCTTATGTATATTTACCGATTATAATTGTGATATGGTGAACTGACTTTATTTTTATAAACAACAAATGTTGCGGTGAGCAAGAGTCGCCACCGACTTTTATTTTATCCAATAAGAAAGGCTAAAAGAACAGGAAAATACCTTTTGAAAGATTTTGAGTTCGGGGGGTAAGTTATACAAAGGGAAGGTGTAAGGCACCCTTTGCATCCATGGTTTTCCATGGGCTCTTAATTGCTTAGCTCACTTTGAAAATGTTTGAATTGTTTGAAAAGTAGTGTATGAATAGAAATTCGAATAAGAACTTTAGCTTGTAAATAAGCGTAGTCTTTTTGAAAAAGTATTTGAAAATTAATGGGAAAAAGAGTTTGAATTTTGAATTTGAATTGAGCAAGCAATTAAAAACTACTTACCCTAAGTTTAGAAATTTGTTCTTTTAGCTTTTCGAGACGAAAGGATCTATCCGTACCATAAGAGGGTAGGAAGTCTTTCAATTGGATGTGAAGGGTCATCGAGAGTAATCATTCGCCATAAGACTGTCCCATGCCATAAAGAGGGCAGGTAGTCTAAGGGAAGGATAGAATAGTCATTTTAACCTTTAGGCAACAGGCGAGGATACCTTAGCAATGGGGACAAATCATCATTTACCGAGGCAACATCGAGGGACAAAAGTTATGATGAATGAACTGAGGGCAACATTTGCTTTAGGTATCCTCGGAATCGAGGGACTTGACTATTTAGTACACTTAGCGGCAACAGGCAACAAGGCGACAGTATAAGGCAACAAGGCAACTAGAGGGATTACCCTAAAGGTGTGTGGGTGCAACAATCACGTGGTTAACTTCAATGATATTTATCTTGTAACATTAGTGATTCTACGTTCAGTTCATGGTTTATCACTCCCTATTTTACTAACCACAACAATTAATATTACGGGAATTAAAAGCAAAAAATAAATTCCTACGCTATTACAATAAACACCTGCGGGGATGGGGAATTAAAACAGAAAATAAAGAAAGATGAATAATTAATTTATCTTGAGCCTTGATTTCCTCGAACTTTGATTGACTCTGATCCTCTGAGAAAATAACAGAAAATAAATAGAATTTAGTGTAGGAGAGATTCATCGACTATTTGTGTAAATCCTAATTCAGTTTATAAAGCAAAAAGAGAAATAATATTTAAATAACAAAAGATTAGAAACTTAGCTTATTGATTGGCAGGGCGCGTGGCTGAAAATCTCTGATTAGCCCTGAAAATTGGGCATAAAGGAGAAAAATGCGTTAGTGCATGAATGATCTACAAACCTTAAAAGGTTTACAAACCCTAAAGGGTTTTTTAAGAAAACTTATTGTGACCTACGTAAGGCCAAAAGATGCGTTAAGGGATAACACCTACCATTGACAGTGATTAGTTATCATAGCAAAATCAGGATTTAAGGCACAAAATAATTTTAATAATTTAAGGCATAAAATAATTTTAATGAGCCAAAAATTGTAACCCTAGAATAAATATTAGTTTAAAAAAAAAACTAAAAACAATTATTTTTAATATTAAAAATAAAATCGGGTTTTCGATAAAATAAAATATTTGGTTATGAAATTATTATATGCTAAAAGTAATTAGCTTAAATAAATAAAGAATAAAAATAATTATAAAAAGGAAATAAACAAAAGTGCCTATGTAATTAATTAAAAATAAAATAAAAAGATTTTAGATAACTTAGCTCTGGGATTCAGTGTGGTTGAACTCTGAAGGAACATGGTGCGCCTGCAATCCACATGCGTTGGATTCTGGATGTTGACGATCCGATGGTGATGAGATGAAGGTGCGTGGTGGTCGCACGTGAAGGCACTACACTGAATCAGCACAGTTTGTAAGTGTTAAAAATTGTTGTCTATAGCCAGGTTCGAACCTGGGTCTTCTTGTTTGAACATATGATACTCCTGCTCTTGTTGACCAGCCAGTGGCGTCGTGACACGCGTGCGGAGAGAGGAACAAGACCTTTTGATCGTCCAATAGCAGCGTCCACGCGTGCTCTTCTTCTTCAATTGGATTCTGCACTTTTTGCTATGATATAGCTTCAAAAGCAGTTTCCATTTAGCTACGAGATATTGGTAGCAAACCTGCAAATTCAAGAAAACTCCATAATACGATTTAAACATGACATTAAACCACCCAGATCGGCGAATCGGTGAGCCACGGTCTCGATGGAGGTCTCCTTTTGGACGGACATGGCCTGGAAGTATATGAACGGAAGCTCTACCTCTCCAAGCCCTAACCATGGCAACGTATGATTTATGCGTTGTAGCTTCGATCTAAGGACTCAAATCCTCTCTAATGCTTGCCACAAACTCAACAGAAGCGTCAAACCACACTAAAATGTAATAATATATGGAATACGAATTTCAAAAAATATGAATGAATATGTGGAGATTGATGTGCATATTACAGGTGTTATAGAAGCTTAGTAACCGTGTATACCCACTCAACCTTACCTGAAAAATTGATTTGGCTGGCTGTTTGACTTTGAAGCTTGAGAGAGAGAGTTTCGATTAAACCCTATCCTTTGAAATTTTCTTCTTCGTAAACCCTTGCCTCTTTGCCAATTTTTTCCGCCCTTGAGCATCTGGTATCCTTACATATATATAGTGGATTGAGTTAGGTTAAGAATTATGTCAAAAATATATTGCATTGATGGAGAAAATATTTGATTGAGAAATCATGCAAAAACATGCTATTTTGGCTTAAATTATATCTTTTTCTCTCTCCACGAAATTCCCATGATTTGATCATCATTTAGTTCTCAATATTTGATAAAAATATAATTCCATTCAAATCCTTGATTATTTTCATTATTTTATTCAAATTAAATTGAATTTAAGTGATTAAATTCAAAATAAAAGTAAATAAAAATAATAAAAATGACTGTAAGGGCCAATGAGTCATGGATGGGCTTAAGATGATGTTAGAACAAAAAGAAGTCAAGCCCACTTAGAAGAAGAATCATTTTTTGACCACATTTCTCTTTGTACACCTCTTGAAAATTGCTCAACTTTCACATCCTATAATTTTCTCAATTTTCAATATTTTTGAGTGTTCTTGGGCTTTTTAGAAATATGGAAGAGTCCTTTAACCAATGTCTTTGGTCCCATGTCAAAATAATTTTCCATGCTCCTTGTGTGTTCTTTTGAAAAAAATGACTTTTTGTTGACCTTTTGGACGACCTGTAATGTTTTGGCTCATATCGCTTATGCGGAAGCATTTCTTGACATCGAGCCCAACATCAAAGTTGTAGAGAATGAAATTTCCTTGAGAATAGGCTTTGGTTGAGGAATTTCTGATAAAGTATGAGGGAGATATGATCAGTCAAAGTTGAGTTGACTTTCTCCTTGAAAACCCTAATTTAGAAAATTTTGAAATTGTTGATTTCTGATCTTTCCTTGATGAACCATGATCAATTCTTGATCAAATGGTGAATGATACTTCAAGATAAGGATGTTGACGAAAAATCGGTAGTTTTGACTGTGGTTTGTCCATAGTTTGACTTTTAGGTCAACCAGTCGATTATTGATCGTTTGAGCAGTTGACTGAGTAATCTTTTGAACCAGGGCTTGAAACTTGGCCTGAGGATACTATGAGGCATATGAGAGACCATGAAGTCCACTTGAGGTATCAGGAGTTGATTTTTCTTGGAAAGAAACAAAACCCTAGTTTTGGTCTTCATTGTTTAGGAGGAGAGTGAACATGCTTGCAATTGGATGTCATATGAGCCTGAGGAGACTGCCTGAGCCAAGATATCTAAAAATGTGATGGGCAAATTTGGGGGTATGACAGCTGCCCCTGTTCAATTTTCTTAAACCAGAAGATGTAGATTGGCCTGTGTGCCTGTCGGAGTCTGAAGGTAGAAGAGGATTGAACACTAGAATACCCAAGAAAATTTGCCCTTGCTGAGATAGGGACTTTTTGTAGGAGATGGGCTTGAAGATGCCATCCAGTAAATCATACATTAGATTATGTTTGGAGTGTTTGAGAAGCAGTTGTTTGAGTGTTGATCGTTACGGAACTGCTTTTAGATTTTGAAAAGTTGATTGTTTAAGGAATCGTCTGAGATATCGACTTAAATCTGAAGGTAGATCGTTAAGGAACCGTCCAAGGTATCGACTTAACTCTGAAGGTGGATCATTAAGGAACCGTCCAAGGTATCGACTTAACTCCAAAGGTAGATCATTAAGGAACCGTCCAAGGTATAAACTTAGATCTGAAGGTGGATCATTAAGGAACCGTCCAAGGTATCGACTTAAATCCAAAGGTAGATCATTAAGGAACCGTCCAAGGTATTGTAATACGGTGAACTGACTTTATTGAAAATGTCGCGGATAGCATGAGTCGCCATCGACTTTTTTTCTATCCAAACAAGTTAGAAAGGCTAAAAGAACAGGAAAAACCTTTTAAATAAAAATAGGGTTCGGGGGGTAATTATGCAAAGGGAAGGTGTAAGGCACCCTTTGCATCCATGGTTTTCCATGGGCTCTTAATTGCTTTGCTCGTTTTGAAAAGAAATGTAGAAGAAGAGACAAGGACTTTAGCTCGTAAATGAGCGTAGCCTTATTGAAGATTTATGAGAAAGAATATGAAAAAGTCTTTTTAGAGCAAGACAAAGCAATTAAGGGCAAATTACCTTATAATTTGAAAAGAAGTTCTTTTAGCCTTTCAGGGTGAAAGGGTCTATCCTTGCCATAAGATGGCAGGAAGCCTTTCATTTAGAGGTTGAAGGGTCGTCGAGAGTTCGTTCTCCATAAGACTGTCCCATGCCATAGAGAGGCAGGTAGTCTAAGGGAAGAACCAGAATAGCCTTTTCGTAGGCAACCAGAGGATACCTCAGCCTTTTCGTAGGCAACTTCCGAGGGTCGAGATCATGTGTATCGAAGGCAGCATCATTAGGGACCATGATCTTTAATCGAGGCAACATGGCTGAGGTACCCTCGTATTCGAGGGACATGGCTATTCTGCAAAATACACAAGGCAACAGGCAACAAGGCAACGGCAGGCAACAAGAGGGGTTACCAAAAAGTGTGCGTGGGTGCGACAATCACGTGATCAATTCAAATATTTATCTCGTAAAAATTAAATGATTCTAAATTCAATTTCAAGGTTATCACTCCCTAGGGTTACTAACCACAGCAGAAAATATAAAGCAGTTTAAGTGCCTTCAAGGCCAATCAATACAGACTAGGAGCAGATACATAAGAATATGGGGAAGGGAATAAGAATCCAGCGGGTTTGACATAAGTAATAATTAGGCAAAAAATAGAAGAGGTAAAAATTTTTAGGGTTACCGACTATTTGAGCTTTGGCGGTTGACAAACCTTTTGATCTGATATGGCTCGTAATCGGAGAAATCTTGATTAATCCAAGCATGCATGCGCAAGCTATGAATGTTTGAACTCGTGATGATAGTACCTCGCAAAAACAAGAAAATGGTATTATGGGTATAATAATATATGAAAAGTAGAAAAATAAAATGACTATTAAATATTAATGAAGAATAGAAATATTAGCTTCTAAAATAAATAGAATTAAAATATTTTTTATATTGTTTAGATATTAAAGGAAAAAGGAAATTTTACAACATATCTACTTTTTATCAAAGAAGGAAAAAATTAAATCTAGTAATATAAATAAATGAATTAGTTAGACCATATAATCAACTTTATAAAAAAAAAAAAAGAATTAACCAAAGAACTAAATAAAAAAATAAAAAAAACAAATATGAAAGAAAAGTGTGGAGAATTGAGATACGTTACCTTACTCCAAGCCTAAAGTAGTAGTTGACTTTTCAACGTAACAACGAGCCAATACCACTTTGACACGTGTCCCTTTATTATTGTTAACAAAACAAAACAACAACAACCACACACATAAACCAGTAAAGGGAATAATACCCTTCTTCTCTCACGTTCCTGCTGGTCTAAGAAATAAGAACAAGTTTTTTCTATTCCAAATCTCAAATTAAGTTTTTTAATTTAAGCTAGTGTCCATTCACAACATTCAATACTATTTCCAAACTCAACAATAATCATGGAGACAAAAGCCACGTAAGAGAAAATGATGGTTACCGGCGGCGATTGGAAGGTACGGTGGCTCGCATCGAGTTTCAATCTTGCAGGGAGATCGCAGGTGGTTGTTCTTCGGAGACGGCGGCTGTTCATGGAGCGCGGAGGAGGTATTCGCGGCTGAGAGCCGAGTCCGACTGGATCGAGCCGTGTGCGCTGGTGCTGTCATCGGATTGTGAACGGCGGCGAATGGCGTGACGTTGTTCCGGTGGTGTTGCCCACAGGCCCGGCCCAAGGGCAAGGCAAGTTAGGCCTTTGCCTTGGGCCTCACTTTTTTTTCCTATTTAAGAGGCCTCTAAATAAATCTACTTTAATATATAAAAATGAATTACCACCAAATTGCCTTAATTACCCTAATCACAAACAATTAAACATGGTTTTGCATACCCCTGAGCGTCATTTTACATCTAATCATGATTACATTCCAACAGTTTATTTAATGCAAAAGTTCTGTATTGGAATATGAAAAAACCTGCACTATCTTCTATACTGTTATTGCATTGGAACATACATATTAAATAAACCCTACCTTTTTATTATTTCTCCCTATGTCTATATATTTACGTATAAACTCTTCCATTTGCATGTGCTAACTGTTCCATCTCCCCATTCCCGTTTTTCAAACAAAAGTTGAGCGGTAGGGTTTCGTTTCTCCTTCCCCATTTCCATTCTTATTCTCCATTCAACCTTGCTGATATTTTTCTGTTACTTCCATTTTTGTTTCTAAACAGAATATGAGCCGAAAATTTTCCCCCATTAAGGAGGTCAACGATTCGAAAGAAACATGGAGATTGGCTGTTCGAGTTGTTGATATTTGGAGTGTTATCAACAGCAAGGGTAAGGAGCATCTGGAGATGGTTATAATGGACGTATCGGTAATGCTTCGTATTCTCTCAAATCGTTTATTAGCTTATTATATTTTTCAGTTATGATATTGATGTTGTTTGTCATCAACAGGGTGATAGGATACAAGTTTTGATTCGTTCTGACCACACACCAAAATGGAAAACACGAATACGCGAAAACATGTCTTGCATAATCAACAATGGAACTGTTTATGATAACGATTTTCAGTGGAAGCTTTGTGATCATGACAAGAAGTTTGTGTTTATTGGTGGTACAACTGTGAAGGAAGTTGATATTCAGAACCTTCCTCCCAAAAGATTTTTTTTCAAAGACTTTTCTGATATTCTTGGAGGCAATTGTGAGATGAGCCGACTTGAAGGTAAATATATTAGATCATTTAATTTCTTCCTACTACAATTTATTATATTATTACAGAAGTTGATTTTAACTTTCTCTTTCACTCTGTTTTGTAGATATCATTGGTGTGGTTCAGGAAATCAACAATTTTCAATATAACAATTCTGGGAAAAAGTCCTTTGTTTCATTGAGTCTTAAAGACTTGAAGTAAATTATCTGAATTCAAATATTATAAGTGTGTGCCATCATTATTATCATATTGATCCTTTTATATTTTTTTCTGCAGAGGTGTCATAGTTAACTGCACATTATGGGAGAGCTACGGAACAAAGTTTTTGGACTTCTACCACGATGAAAAAAACAGTGGTGCTATTGTAATCATACTAACTCATGCAATGATAAAGGAATCACAAGGTTTGTATCAATAGTCTCCTATTATTAAGATGTGATATCTTTCTGTAATTAATTTGATACTCTAATTTTTATCTATTTCAGTTTCAAATGGATGGAGTGGATCTAAATTGCTTATTAACGAAGACATTCCAGAGATAACCGAGTATTTATCAAAGTATACACAAATTGGAATATTCTTAAATTGTAATAAGCTCTTTTAAAAATTATCATCATTGACATTCATTTTGGTACAATGTTTCAGGTTACCTGCAAATGAGCAGACTGAAAAGCCTTCCCAGTCCTCAAAGGGAGTGTCTCTTTGGTCTGGTGCCTCTCAATTCACCCCAGTTGAAAGCTTCGTTCATAAGGCCAAGTGCATATCTCTCAGTGACCTTTGCAAGGTGAAACAGGTAAATGGTTATTGAAAATGGTTATACAGATGATTTTGTGTTAGAGTGTTGCATTTATTAATATTTAAGTTATCTTATCTTAGGACATGTTATGCGTTACTGTTGGAACAACACAAAGGTTTTTTGTCTCAGAACACGGTTGGTTTTATTATGGATGTACTAAATGTTCTTTAAAGGCATCTGATGTGAACAATCCATACAAATGTTCATGCGGACAGAATGTAGAATATGCCATACCAAGGTTGTATTTTACAATTGTTCATCAGATCAATTCATTTGCCATGTTTCAATATTTGTAATATTCTAATAGTTGTTTGCTATGTATTTATCTAAAAGGTATCGAGTTGACATATATGTAGTTGATGGTGAATCAAAATTTCGCTTTGTGTTTTGGGACACTGACTGTGCCGACATTATTGGAAAGTCTACTGATAGTATTTATAAAGCAATGCTTGAGGTTAAGTTTGATTCATTATCTATTTTAATATTTATTTGTAATAAGTGTTGTACTTACATTAAATTTAATGTGTAGGAAGGTGACGACGACCCTATGATATATCCAGATGAACTTGACATGCTTCTTGGTAAAAAAATGGCGTTTAGGGCTAAAGTTCAGCCAACATTTGGCCAAGCATCTGTTTGGAAACTTTCCTATGATGAAGAATTTGTAAAGGAAATTGAGAAAGATTATATTATTGATGAAGTATGGAAATTTTTGTTTGAACATATACATATGTCTTTTATCAATATTTGTATCTTAATCTTCATCTCAATCTCTGATCTGCATGGTGATAGCAAATCTTTAAACCAAAACCCAGTCGTTGATCGTGTCGATGAATCCATTGTATGTTAATGTTGCCTGAACTTTAGCCAGTAAATTACATTATTTTCTTGATACTTACTGTTAATTTTTTTCTTCCAGGAGTCGTTGTCTGCATACGGAGAAAATGATCCTGATAAAGTTGTGACCAATACTTCATCTAAAGGAAGTCCCGTTAATCTTGATGCTGTAGATTCTGAATTTCAAGCCTATGGTACTACTCAACTTTCAGGAACAAAGCCTTCAAAGAAAATTAAGATTGAATCCGATGCCTGAAGACTCCTATGAACCAGTTTATGTGCCAACATTTTTAATATTTGTGATTTATTTGTTTCATGTTGTTTTAATTTTCTGGAACAAGAGACACGAGTTATTTGCTATGCATTATCTAGCAATGTTTATTTGGGTTTTGTTATAATTTCTCCAAACCGAGGGTTTTTTGTAATATTTTGATCTTCATATTCTAAATATATTAACTGTCATTTGTGTTTAATAATGTATGTTATATTGCCCGAGTTTGCAAATGATCCATATGAATTGGAAAAAAAGTTTGAATTAATCACCGTACATGATATTTCTTCTTACTTGCAAGTGAAAATTTATTTTTGATTAATATATTGTATATCAGATTCCTTCTTAGTTGCAGAGTTTTTTTTTAATAAACCATATTTTTGTCATTGATATTTACAGTCAGTTAATGCAGTATAAGTTCATTACTGACGTCTCAAGCATCAGAGATTTAAAACATTACTATAAGTAGATTTTTCAACAGACTAAATCTTAGGCAAGTTTTTTTAATTCATCAACAAAATTTGCAAACAGCATGCATGATGTAAATAAATACTAACGACGTATGTTTAACAAGTTTTTTAATGTGACTCTTGAAAACTGCACCAGCATGATGTCAACCATCATACCTACCTAACCTATAACGTGTAACTTGCACTAGATTATTATCTTAGTTGTGCATGTAGTCATTTACCAGTGCATCGATTTTATTCTTATTGCCTCTGCACGCTTCATGCAATTATGGTTGCTTGGTGCATTAATGATTAGCTTATTTAATGATTAAGTCACACTATTTTGAACTTCATAAAATATTAATTAACATAAACCTTTCATATTCAGCTGCTTCCCTCCATATAAAAAAATTTGGAGGGAGTTTTTGTCCATATATTTGCTGCTTGCCTCATTATTCAGCCATATTTTGAAAAATGATTGTAAGTTCAAAGTAAAAAAGCATGGAAAAGAAACAAAGTGTCGAGCATGATCACTTCATAAATGTTGTCAAAAGAAAAAGGCAATTTGATGCAAGACAACATAGAAAGCGTGTGCTTGGAGCTAAGAGAGCCAAGAGATTGGCGTCAATGAACAAAGAAAATGCATATCAAACTCAACCTCCTACTGATACTACATCTTCACATATCAGATTTCCACTATCTTCTATTTCTCCAAATATTCCAAGTTCCAGCATAACTGATCGAAATACAAAGCAGAAAACTCATTGTATATCAACTTTGAATACATTGCCAAGTTCAGTAACAAAAAAACGCCCAAGAGTTGTTTCTGTGAGGAACATTAACAATTTAGGAGTTAACCTGGGAAGGAGATTTGATAACGAGTTTATGCGCGGTGCGACAACATCTTCAAGCCATACACCAAATCCAGATTCCAATGTCAACGAACTTTTCCAAGATGACAGTGAAGGTGATGCAGATTCCGGTAATTCTTCAGATGGTAAGTAGCTTTTTTTTGTTGGATTATTAACCTATATTGAATATTCATACATTCCAGAAATATATAATACCATAATATTTGCGAAATATTTTTTACTATGTTGTTGTAGCCTGCAGTTCAGTTTCTAACTATTCAATGGACGAGCATGACGTAGGTTTCGACACTGACATTGAAGAAATAAATGTTCAAAGATCAGGTTGTAGATTATTTTATAAATATGTTTTTTTCTTTCAAATTTCATGATGTATTATGTATTTTACCTGACAATTGTACATATTCATTTAGGAGAATACTACGATTTAGGTGACCCATCATGTGAGTGTCAGCAATGTGGTGCAAATATGTGGTATATGGAGAGGAAGAACAAGTCTCGACATTCTGCTAATCCTAAGTTCTCAATGTGTTGTGGAGAAGGAAAGGTTCAAATACCTTTGTTGAGAGACCCCCCACCCGTATTGCAGAGCCTGTTGTTCGACCAAACCAAAAGTGAATCAAAACAATTCCAACAACAAATTCGTCTTTACAATATGATGTTCGCATTTACTTCTCCAGGTGCTAAAATGGACAATAGATTTAACAATGGTAGAGGTCCTCCTAACTATCATATTCAAGGTCAATCATGTCATCGTATAGGCAGCATGTTACCACTGCCAGGTGAAAAGGCCCGTTTTGCCCAGCTCTATATATTCGATACCGAACATGAAGTTCATAATAGAATTGATATTTTCAGGTTTATTACTTTAGCTATCTTTTGTTTCATCACTGTTTATTATTTTGTTGTTGCATTTTAGCACCCGTCTGAACTTTATACGTTGGGTTTTTGCAGAAGAAGGGACGGAGTTGATATTAATATAGTGGAAAATTTGTCTTCAATGTTATATCAACATAATGTTCATGCTCAGTCTTTTAAGATGGCAAGGGATAGACTTTCTGAAGGCAATGTGGCAGATCTAAAACTCTGTCTCATTTCTGAGCGACAAAATGATGGAAGAATATATAATCAACCAACAGTTTCAGAAGTTGCCGCTCTCATTGTTGGTGATGTTGATACTGCAGAAAAAAGGGATATTATAATGCAAAAACAATGTGGCCAACTTCAGAGAATAGATGAATATCATACGTCTTATTTGGGATTTCAATATCCTTTACTTTTCCCTTATGGTGAAGATGGTTACAGACCAAACATACTGCATCGCAATAAAGGATATAACACTGTTCGTAATGCAGAAACAACGGCTACCGTATCGGAAATTGAGGATGTTCCATGGGAGGAAGCAACCAAAAGAAACAGACTTACAATCAGAGAGTGGTTCGCCTTTAGGATCCAGTCAAGAAAAAACGAGGCACAGACAATTCTCAGGTCAAGGAGGTTGTTCCAGCAGTTTTTGGTAGATGGTTTTACAATGATGGAATCTGAGAGACTTCGATGGTTAAGAAAGAATCAGTCAAAACTACGAGTAGGGAAGTATGATCATCTTGCAGATGCTAGGACAAATGGACATACACGTGGTGCAGCTACAGGGAAAAGAGTTGTCCTACCTTCGTCATATGTCGGAAGCCGCAGATTTATGGATCAGTTATACTTTGATGGCATGGCAATTTGTAGTTATGTTGGATTTCCTGATTTGTTTATTACATTCACATGTAATCCCAATTGGCCGGAAATACAGCGCGTATTAAGTTCTGCAAATCTGAAAGCGTCCGATCGTCCGGATCTCATAACAAGAATCTTCAAATTGAAATTTGATGCGTTGTTGTCCGATTTGACTAAAGACAGTATCATGGGAAAGGTTCTTGCGTGTAAGTAATTTATAACTTTGTTTAATTTCATTTCCTTATTCATTTTGAATGTCATATTTTAAACCAATATCTTAATTTTATATTTGTAGACATGTACACAATTGAGTTCCAAAAAAGAGGTCTGCCCCATGCGCACATATTAATTTTCCTTCATCCGTCGAGCAAGTATCCAACACCTGCTGGCATTGATCGTATCATATCAGCATAAATACCAAACAAAGACACTGACGAAGAGTTATATAACTTTGTCAAATCTCACATGATACACGGACCTTGCGGAAATGCATTTCGTAATTCTACGTGTATGAAGGAAGGAAAATGTTCTAAATACTTCCCTAAAGAATTCAGACGTGATACGATCGTTGATCAAGATGGATATCCGGTTTATAGACGAAGGGACAACGGACACACAGTTTCTAAGAATGGAATTGAGATTGACAACAGATTTGTTGTTCCTTACAATTCAAAGTCATTGTTGAAGTACATAGCTCATATTAATATGGAATGGTGCAATCAAAGCACATCCGTCAAATATTTGTTCAAATACATCAACAAAGGATATGACAGAATAACTGCTGCAATTGTCATGAATGAAGATGGATCTGTTTCGCAACATGACGCCGTTGATGAAATAAAGCAGTATATTGACTGTAGGTACGTTTCTCCAAGTGAAGCTGCTTGGAGAATTTATGGTTTTTCTATTCATGGAAGAAAACCAGCTGTAGAAAGACTTCACTTTCATGGTGAGGGGCAAAATTATGTTTTCTATACTGATGTCAGCCCTATTACCACAGTCCTTGACAAACCGAGCGTTACTGAGTCGATGTTTACATCTTGGTTTGAAGCAAACAAGAAATACGACGAAGTGCGCCAAATAACGTATAGCAATTTTGTTTCAAAGTTTGTATAGGTTAAGAAAAAGAGAGAGTGGAAACCCAGACAAAAGGGATACACAATTGGAAGACTAATTTGGGTTCCTCCAACTACTGGGGAATTGTACTATCTCAGGATGATGCTAACACATGTTAAAGGACCAAAAAGCTACGATGAAATAAAGACAGTAAACAATGTTAAGTACGATACTTTCCGTGATGCATGTTTTGCTATGGGATTCATTGGGGATGATCGAAAATTCATATCTGCAATAACAGAAGCATTTCATTGGGGTTCTGGACATTATTTGAGATTACTTTTTGTTCACATGTTATTGTCAAGTAGCATTAATAGGCCTAAGCATGTATGGAGTAAAACTCGACATCTGTTATCTGATGGAATTCTTTATTCTCAGCAAAGGATTGCAAACAACAGAGGTATATTTTCAATTGTCATCAGAATAATTAATTTATTATTTGAAGATATTTTCCAATATTTACCATCTATTTCTTTATATTATTTATTAACAGGTCTGCGGCTAACGAATGAAGAAATTCTCAATCTAACGTTGATTGAAATTGAAAAACTTCTTCGACGCAGTAGAAAGAGTTTAAGTGATTTTCCTGGAATGCCAAAACCACATGGTTACATCATTGAGGAGCTTGGAAATAATTTAATTTACGAAGAGAGAAACTACGATCCTGCTGGACAACTTCAAGAGTTTAATACGTTGTATAATAACCTCGCAGGTCTAAATAGCAGTTAACAACAATTACGCAGAAGAATTTCATATTATTTAGAAATTTATATTGCTAATATGAAGCATCTAATTTATATGTTCACTAAATTTCAGATGAACAAAGAGATGTTTTCAAACAAATCTTGACGGTTGTTGATACCCAGAACGGTGGCGTATTCTTTCTGTATGGATACGGCGGTACAGGTAAAACATACATGTGGAGAACATTAGCTTCCTACATAAGATCAAGAAGACAAATATGCTTGACAGTTGCCTCTTCAGGTATTGCATCCCTGTTGCTTCCCGGTGGTCGAACGGCACATTCTAAATTTAAAATTCCCATTCCCACACTTGAATCTTCGACATGCGACATTAACAAGGGTAGTGACAGGGGTGACATGCTAAAAGTATCAAAATTGATTATTTGGGATGAAGCTCCGATGTGTCACAAATTTTGTTTTGAAGCTTTGGATAAAACCCTCAGAGATATCATGGGTGGATCCAGTGCATCGGATAAAATATTTGGTGGGAAGGTAATTGTGTTTGGTGGGGATTTCAGACAGATTCTACCGGTTATTCCAAGAGGCAGCCGTTCAGATATAATTCATGCAACTATCAATTCATCATACATTTGGGATCATTCTAAGGTTTTGAAACTTACAAAAAACATGAGGCTTCAGCAATCTGGGACGACTACATCAGCATCCGACTTAGAACGGTTTTCAAATTGGATATTAAAAGTTGGAGATGGAAAACTAGCAGAACCTAACGATGGCTATGCTGCTATTGATATCCCAGCAGATATTTTGATATCTAATTTTGATGATCCGCTTCGAGCAATATTCGAAAACACTTATCCAAATTTTGAAGCTAACTTTAACAATGTAGCTTTTCTGCAGTCAAGGGCAATATTGGCTGGAACAATTGAGACAGTAGATGAAATAAATCACTATGTATTAGACAATCTTCCAGGTAATATTAAATTTTTGTGAACATTTATCCGACAATTTTTCACTTCCATTTTTAACATATCGTAATATAAAGTCACTCCATTTTCAGGGGACGAAAAGGAATACTTAAGCTCTGATTCAGTCGACACGCATGATGGTGATGGCAATGAATGTTTTGATGTTTTAACTCCCGAGTTTTTGAATGGATTGAGAACGTCGGGACTTCCTAATCATAAGATCAGATTGAAAGTAAATACTCCAATCATGCTGCTCAGGAATATTGATCAGGCAGAAGGCTTATGCAACGGAACACGTCTAATCGTTACAAGATTGGCTGATCATGTTATTGAAGCCAAAATAATTTCAGGCAAGAACATCGACGGTATCATTTATATTGCACGAATGGACATTACTCCAACGCAGACGCCATGGCCATTCAGGATGACACGAAGACAGTTTCCTATTACGGTCTGTTATGCTATGACTATTAATAAATCTCAAGGTCAGTCTTTGGATCATGTTGGCATATATTTGCCGAGGAGCGTATTCAGCCATGGCCAGTTATATGTTGCAGTTTCAAGAGTAAAGAGCTAAAAAGGCCTTAAAATCTTGATCCATGATAAGGAGAAACATCCATTGACCACCACAACAAATGTGGTCTTCAAAGAAGTGTTTGAAAATGTGTAGTCTATATGTTTTCGCAATATCTATGGACCTGTTGTTATTGGTAGAGATTTTGTGCTCGGTTGCCTAAAATTAGGTTACAACTTAAACAACTTATTAACTGTCATGAATTAAAGATTTGATATGACCTTTGCATACTGATAAATATTTTCATCTGAAAGCTGGATTGAAAAATGATGATTAATGTTAGCTTGCATCATGTTAATGATTACAGAACACCATCAATTAAAAGATTAGCAAAGGCAAAAATTGTTGTTGATAACCATTCTTTAAATCCATTACAGAGCCATCGATTATTACAATCTAAGTACCATCAACAACAAATTTAAAGCTTCAAATAACAGCTTTACATATTCATCAGCTACTTTTTTTCCCTAAGTACACAAACATCAGATCTGAATATGGAATCATGGAGAATTCTATGAAATCTCCAACTTGAAGATTTTTTGACTTTGCAAAATCGTACCATCCAACTCCAATATGTTTTTCATACTCATTCCTTCCAGCCCTAAGAATACGACAATGATATCCCTTTCCGTCAATAAGATCTACCATCCTTATTGCATTTTGGTCTTTACGAAAACATGTCCTTGATATTTCCATTGGAATATTCTGCATTGCAACTTTCTACTTATTAACCTCAGATATCTATAGATCTATATACGGCATTGGATTTAAGTGGGTTTTGAACTTACCAGAGCATTTTGGCCTCGCATATTCGCTTCTGTGACATTAGATTTCCACTTTACCTCCCCGGTGTAATCAGCCATGCATTCAGCTTCTGTAAGAAACCCATCTTTTATGAGTGTTTCATACATCTTTTCCTGCTCTTCCTCAAACTCTTTGTTAATGTTACGTGCCCATTCAAGACTGTCTCCATCAGGATCACTGAAACATATATTTTAAACAATACCACTGCTATTAAGCAAATAGATGAGAAATCAAGGGAATCCGGTTTTTTTATTACAAGATGCATGCAAAGTATACTCACCTGCTTGATGGAGAAGGGACAAATGGAACTCCCCACTTCACCATATCAGAATTAAATTTTATAAGACAATATTCTGATGCACTATGACAATAATTTCTATATATAGATAGTGATACTCCTTATAATTGGGCCAGACAACACTGATGGGCCTACATAATTTATATGTACAATTTTCCAAGATCTTATGTAAACGACTTTTAACAACAAAAAGTAATTGTATATTTTTTTTCAGTAGTTCATAGATGCTACAAATCTTAAATGGGCAATATCCATGACCCTATATTTCCCTCTGTACATTTAATAAATATTTTTGGCTACTTAAATTGAAGTTGCTATATATCCAAGTTGACTGTATAATATGTATTATTTATAAAAACTAATTTGGTTTTAACATGGTAAATTGTTTATCAAACAAAAATTTCTTAAAAAAACATTTCATATGAACTTTATAACTATTATATTTAGTTAACTTTTATAATGCATATAAATAAACTGTTCTAACACACATGAGCCAATCATGATGGCCAATGTAAAGGAGAAACTATTAAGTATGTAGAACATTAAGTTTTGCAAAACAAGTAACCATTAAAAATTTTAACACTAATTTGGTTTTAACATGGTAAATTCTTTATCAAACAAAAATTTCTTAAAAAAACATTTCATATAAAATTTATATCTATTCTATTTAGTAAACTTTTATAATGCATATAAATAAACTATTCTAACACACATTAGCCAATCATGATGGCCAATGTAAAGGAGCAACTATTAAGTATGTAGAACATTAGGAAAGGCAAAACAGGTAACCATTAAAAATTGTCCAGCCCAGCAAAATAGTTTTTATATAGTCATGCATCATTATAGTAAAACTACCAACCCATAGGGTCATCAAACAACATTGTTCAGAGAGGTCATAAAAGTCACCACCAGATACACAAAATTAAAAGATTTTGGTCTTTGAAACTAATTAAAGAACAGAAAAGTAAGCAAGTTTCTTCCACATGTTTTCAACAGTCCCATCATTTCTTCTTCATTGTAACATAAATGAAAGTACCATGTCGCGCCAACTGACAAGTCAGTGTGTCACCTTTCTTGAACCCCTTGGCCTTCACATAGTCGTACCATCCTTGAGTCATGTATTTCTCAGACGGACTTGGAGCCCCGTTGCGGTATGCCGTCTTCACAGTACACTTGAATTGTTGAATCAAATCACAATCTCTAATAGTTACCTCCTTCTGATTTCTTGCCAAGCAGTCTATTGCTATCTGCTTAGGGAAATGCTGCAACAACACAAAGATTGATTGAATAAACATTTGAGATATGCAATGTATTAATATATGAGGAAGATTTTCAGTATTCTTACATGGACATTATCCTTTTTTACTCTTGCATTCTTTATAGCAATATCCCAGCAGTACGTTGGCTTTCCCCCCCACATTCTTATCCTAACATTTGAAAGATTTTTCCCCTTCTTCGCAAGTTTCATTGTGCTCTTCTCACTTGCATCTGTAACGGCTCTTTTGTTGGCAGTCCTTCCCAGATTGTTGCTATTTGTCCTCTTCTCAACTTCAGTTGCTTTCTTTCCAGCTGTTTTATCAACAACAGTTTTGGACTTCTCAGTCTTTTTGTTAGTTGGTACATTATCGTTCCCAGAGACAAGGGGGACATCATCTTCTTCAACCTTAACACTCCTCATAAGAACAGCAGTGTTGTTGACATTTGTAACAACTGCAGGGGCATGATTCGCTGTCGCGCGCGGATCAAAAACGAGTGTTTTGTAAACTGTAGTAACGACGGTAACGACAACTCGGATATCGTCTCACAAGGATTCTTATTCTTATTAACTAATTACAGTAACGATTAATGGAGGGTTTGGTTTAGGATTGTATTAATAAAGAAATTGCAATTAAGTGATCCTAAAAAGTGATTATAAAATAAGTTGTTCTACTGCTCGGGTTCCCCACTTATCATTGGTAATTATAAATCTAATCCCCAGGCGAATTCTATCCCCTATTCGATTACAGCAACAATAAACAAGCGAAATTGATACTATACGGTTTATATTCCTATTATCCGAATAAAGCAAACGGATTCGGCACTCATGAATTAAGCAAACATGATTTGACATACGCAAGTTAACGATAAAGCAACGCTAAATCGCGAAACAGATCAAGGAACATAAACCAATCGAATTAAATCAATAATACTATGTATGAATTGAATTAAGCATGCAACACATATAGAAGATTATTGAAAGGGAAAAGAATTGGGATTAAAATTATAAAACCTCAAAGATTCGGTGGAACATGAACAGTAGATCAACGATAGGATTAGTTCGCCATAGGATTCGTCAAAAGCTTGCCAATATTCGTGAATGGAAGATGATTGCTACTGTACCGCGGCTGCTAACCTAAGGGACAATAGCACAACCCGTTTTACAATCCAGCTGGGTCAAACAGACGACCCAGGCCCAAAGCTAATTGACCCGAAACTTAACTATAACTAGTGCTGCAACTTCAACGAATTTTCTGGCTCTTCTACAGTCCGATTCTGACTTCGACTCCAACATAAGAATTGTAGCTCTTTCTCTTAGCTTTCCGTCGATTAATAGAACGCCTCAATCGGACTCCTGGAACTCCAGTTATGACCGTTTCCGTGCAGACTGCTAAAGCTGAAAAATAAATACGAAAATCAAATAACAATAAAAATAAATTAAAATATAAAAACATAATAAAATAGAAAAATAAACAAACTAAACCATAGAAATGCCTAAGTACAAACATAAAGGAATGTGCATCAAAATGCACTGATCAAATTCCCCCACACTTGAACTTTTGCACTCCGAGCAAAATGAAAAACAAAACAACGAAAGCATAAATACATCAACAGTTACTCATCTAGGCTACAAATCTTCTTCGGATAAGTTCGCATCGCCATGTACTAATCTTGCACACTAAGGGCATCGTAAGAACACTAACCACATATATGCAGACATAAGCCTCCTAAATACACAAACCAATTCAAATCATATTATTATACCATAGCCTAACTTACTCATCCTTTTTGCTCTTTTTCATTCAGGCGCAATCACATTAAGCCCGTTATCTCCACACACTTATAGCAAGGCTACCGGTTAGTGACTCTGATCCCTTTTTTGCATGGGGTTCCGGTACTTACGTGGCATAACCCTTTTGCTTACTCAGATGTAGTTGCGGGGGATCGGACCGTAATCCTCCCTACCAAGTTCAGCACCAGAAACCGCTAAACCAACTAACAAAGAGTTTTGAAATCTTTTTTCTTTGAAGATTACACAACCGTTGGGTTAAGTGACCGGGTGAGGGTCACCAAACTTAGAAGGTGTATTATCTTTTTTTTTTCGGAACATTCACTTATATTCATCGGCTTCCCTGCGTAAAGTGTGTGAGAGATGGTGCCGACTGCTGAAATAAACTACTCAAGAGCTGTCAGAGAATGAGAATTAAGGCTAAAACATAATAACAAATTTAAATCAATTTCCATATGCAGGAGACTCACGGTGTTAGAACAATACCGATCTTGTGAATTTTTCCCAAGTCTCCGCAAACTCGACTCAAATCAGTCTGTAGCCTTAAACTTTCAAAACGATGCATATTTATTTTTTTATTTTTTAAACTGAAAACAAAACAAAACAAAGAACAAAAGAAATTCAAAAAAAAAAATAAATGATTCCCTCCCCCACACTTAAAACAAGCATTGTCCTCAATGAAAAGAACTCAAATATAAAGTAAGAGTGGGAGAAAGGAAAGAACACACCCGAGTATTCAAGGAGGATATGTGATTGCATAAACAGCCTTTGCTAGTGAAGCTTCTTTTACAATTTCTCCTTCCAAAGTAGGGCTCTCATGGAATAGCCTAATACGGTGTACATTGACCTTGAAATTTATTTTAGTTCCTTCTCCTTTTATTCCAGGATCAAAGAACAATCTCCGAAAAGTAAAAGTGTTGAATCCGCACGTGAAAGTGATGCCATTTATCACAACATCAAAGATCAATGGTTGAAAGGGCTGCCTCACTAATTTTTCTTCATCTGAAAGTGAGATCTTATGCTCATTACATGATGGAATAATATCAAGAATGTCAATCAAAGTCCATCCAATTCCATTTCTATGTTTCTTCAATGATTTCTCTTCATTCTCAAATTCAGTCTTTGATGAATAATTTAAATCTTCAGGAAGTAGTGCAGACTCTAAAGAAGGTGGTTGTTCAACGGATGGTGTGTTTTGGGCAGCCGAGATTTCAAGTTCAACGGCATAAAAAACTTCATTGACAACTTCACCTGTAGGAAAAATGTCACCCTGCAAGGCATCATTAATCTTAGCACAAACAACACACACGTTAGTGTCAGTGCAATCAGAACACGAGTAAACATCATCAAAACCAGAAAAAGATGGAAAATTGACAGCTGCAAACAAATCATTATAAGTGTCACCAACAATTTCAGAATCAAGTTTAGGAATGGACTTAACCACCTCTTTATTTTTTTCTGGTGCTGGTTCAAGCGATTCAACACTCTTTTCGAAACTCAAGGAAATCGCACTTACATTAGGACCTTTTGGATTCACTACTTTTTGGGAAAGTAGTTGGTTTGATCCTTGAGCTTGTTGCATGACATTCATCAAAGTGGCAAGCTGTCCAATTTGTGTTTGCAAAGTTTGAAGAGTAGAATCTATTTGTTGTTGATACTGGAGATTATTTGCAGCCATTTGTTTGACAATATCCTCTAGTGAAGGTCTGGAAGATGCAAAAGTTGTAACTTGGGGAAGGAAGAATCTTTCTAAGAACACTTTTTTGAGATCATTCCAGCTTGTAACAGAATTCGGCTCAAGGTAGTTTAACCAATCTTTTGCAGCACCTTGAAGTGAGAACGGGAAGACTCTCAGCTTGATATGGTCTTCTGTTATTCCTTTAGGTCTCAATAATGTAGAACAAACAATCTGGAATTCTTTCAGATGCTTATGTGGATCCTCACCTGTAAGACCACTAAACCTTGGCAACAAGTGTATTAAACCAGATTTCGATTCAAAGGGAACAACAACATCAGCATATTCAATACATAAACCATTATAATTAGCATCAAGCGCAGCTAGCTGCCTTAGTGTTCTTTGATCAACCATATTATCAAAATCAAGTTCAGAATCAAAATCAATTAAGCAATGCAGCAACAAATGCGAAAATGTCAACAATGTACTATAACAGCCATAAACAAATAGAATGAAGGAACACGATCAAAATAAGTTCAGAAAAATATAAAAACACAAAATTTAATCTAATTAGATGAAATAAGAATTTTGAGAATTTTTTTGGATTTTTTCGACTCTATGAAAACAGTAAAAAATTCATTAAAAATAGAAAAACGATGAATTTGGCAATTTTGGGTCGAACTCCCTTACTCTTCTAGAGTAAGGGAATATTGATCACACGATTTTTCTACTTCTAGTAGGCAAAATCTTTTTACAATCGAACACAAGTTTTTCAAAAACTGAATTTTTCAACTCTAAACGCGGATTGGCCAAAACCGAGAGGAAACTACTGCCTAAACGCATGAACACTAAATCTAAGACTCTAAAATCAGTTAATAATAACAAGAATCCCCGGCAACGGCGCCAATTTGATTCGCTGTCGCGCGCGGATCAAAAACGAGTGTTTTGTAAACTGTAGTAACGACGGTAACGACAACTCGGATATCGTCTCACAAGGATTCTTATTCTTATTAACTAATTACAGTAACGATTAATGGAGGGTTTGGTTTAGGATTGTATTAATAAAGAAATTGCAATTAAGTGATCCTAAAAAGTGATTATAAAATAAGTTGTTCTACTGCTCGGGTTCCCCACTTATCATTGGTAATTATAAATCTAATCCCCAAGCGAATTCTATCCCCTATTTGATTACAGCAACAATAAACAAGCGAAATTGATACTATACGGTTTATATTCCTATTATCCGAATAAAGCAAACGGATTCGGCACTCATGAATTAAGCAAACATGATTTGACATACGCAAGTTAACGATAAAGCAACGCTAAATCGCGAAACAGATCAAGGAACATAAACCAATCGAATTAAATCAATAATACTATGTATGAATTGAATTAAGCATGCAACACATATAGAAGATTATTGAAAGGGAAAAGAATTGGGATTAAAATTATAAAACCTCAAAGATTCGGTGGAACATGAACAGTAGATCAACGATAGGATTAGTTCGCCATAGGATTCGTCAAAAGCTTGCCAATATTCGTGAATGGAAGATGATTGCTACTGTACCGCGGCTGCTAACCTAAGGGACAATAGCACAACCCGTTTTACAATCCAGCTGGGTCAAACAGACGACCCAGGCCCAAAGCTAATTGACCCGAAACTTAACTATAACTAGTGCTGCAACTTCAACGAATTTTCTGGCTCTTCTACAGTCCGATTCTGACTTCGACTCCAACATAAGAATTGTAGCTCTTTCTCTTAGCTTTCCGTCGATTAATAGAACGCCTCAATCGGACTCCTGGAACTCCAGTTATGACCGTTTCCGTGCAGACTGCTAAAGCTGAAAAATAAATACGAAAATCAAATAACAATAAAAATAAATTAAAATATAAAAACATAATAAAATAGAAAAATAAACAAACTAAACCATAGAAATGCCTAAGTACAAACATAAAGGAATGTGCATCAAAATGCACTGATCAGGGCATTCTTGCAAGCTTCTGCAAATCTAACAGATTTCTTCGAATTTGCTTTACCCTTTCTAACCGACTTGACAGATGATTGTTTTAGTGAACCCTCTCCAACCTCATCCACGAGTTTTTGTATTTCATTCATTGTTGTTTCCTCACTGAAAGAACAATTATAATTGCATGAGGACATTATGAATGCCAAATACGGAATAATAACGCCAAGTATACTGAAGACATCGAATAATTAAAAGATTAACAACTTTAAAATATATATATAAGACCACACTATTGACTGAAAATAAAACACTTATACTTTATAGATTAACACAATCAGGCAAATAAACATGCAATAGAAGTTGATCCCCACAATATTACGAATACAGGATCTGGGAAATTGTATACAATAAACTCCATTCACATCATTTTTCTAAAAATTATACAAATCTATTTTAGCATGCAGCAGAAATCAAAAAACCATAAAACCTAAATAGATCGGACATGTGAGGAGGATCCCAAAACAAAGAAATTAAACAGGAATTCATGCATCTAACCTGATGACTTCTTCGTCGTCGTCGGATAACCACCCATACGTTGGCTTTCTTCCACCTCTCACTGTCGTCATTTCTTGCTATCTCCAGAAGTGATGTCAGTTGTTTTTCTAAACGAGCGGAATGAGAATGAAAGAAGTGGTGTAATGTGAACAGTCCAAAATATATTGTGACTCAACTTTGCACGTTTCCTTTTCCCTAGACGTATTCAGTAAATGACCCCTTTCTCAATCAATCATAACTGTTACCTATGATCCACCGTGTATCCAAAGCATTTACTAAACCATTTGGAAACAACGCTTTGTAGTGTAACTAAGAAAAGGGCATTTAAGTTATCTCTATCTGTTAACTTCAAACATACATGCATACACAATTTTTTTTAGCTTTACCAATACCATGCAGTGTTAATATATTCAGATTTCCTTTGCTTTTTTTATTACCTATACTCTTTACTAATTTTTCCCGCGTTTTAAAAGACAAAGTTTATATATTTTTTATTTATATTCAACCATTTTATTAAAATTCACTTTTTAGGGACAATGAATATTTTTTATCTATCATTCTTTAATTCAAATATTACTTTTTATTATCACATTTAATAATTCAAACAAATGTTATTATAATTTAAAATTTAACCAAATATTAGTTGATAAATACTCCATATATAATTCTTTTAGTACAATTAAATATACTTTAGAATAAATTTTACAAACAAAAGTTGTAAAGTTTTTTTTTCCACTCACCTAATAATTAAAAATCAATTACTGAATAGAATATGAAATTTATAGTTTATAATATTACTTTGCATATTGATCCACTAATTTTAATATCATACGGAAAATAAATTCAAACAAGCTATTATTATTATTTTTTAACACTTACTAAAATATTTCAAAAACAACAGGAATTTATATATCTTTTCGTATACATATTTTACCGATTTATAATTCATGTTACAATATTTCTTATACATATTGATATCCTTATGTATATTTTTCAACATATATATTATTAACAGTCATATCCAAAATCATCATCATATTATATATATATATATATATATATATATATATATATATATATATATATATATATATATATATATATATATATATATATATATATATATATATTCCCCATTCTCCTATTAAATTAACATTTAATTTTCAAATTATTAAAATCTCAAACATAACCAATTTATAATAACATCAGTACATAACACTGAATGTAAACCATGCTAATCCATTTGATTTTCACACATTAGTTAAAAGCATACCAGTATTATATTGCAATGGTAAAGTAGCTCTGAAAACATTAACTGTTACAATCCAAAGATGAACTACAAATAAGAAACATAAAAGTCTGAAACAGTACATGAAACCACATACAACTAAAACAAAAAAACCCAGCAACATCATCCAAAACAAACTACTGTTCTTCCAAAACTTTACACTCCTTCATCCATTATAGCCATCAACACCCAAACAATACATGTTCACTTAAACCTGCAATACACAAGAATCATAATTTCAATTAATTTCCAGAAACATACAGAATAACAAACAAAATATATAAAGTGTAAAAGATATTCCTAACCATTGTTTTTAGCTTCTTCACCAACTTTGTCCATATCATCCATTCCCTGTCATCCAAACAACAAACATAAACTTAATGCGTGAATCTGAATTAAACTGATATAAGCTAATAGCATTTATTTTCGAAAACTTTTGAATAGGATTCTTATACCTTTCAGTTTCAAAGACAAACTTCCCAATATACACTGAATTGGATATTTCTATCATTCTGGGGTTTATCTGCAGTCCGACACTTCCCAGAACATCTGCTACAAAATCGACGTCTTCAAGTAAAGCAAACCTCAAACCAGCCCTTATTTCCTGATGCTTCCCCGACCACCTGATTCCAAGCATCTCATTCTGCCACACCCATGCTATGTTCTGAATCTTACTTCCCCTTTCCCAGGCGCATGTAATATTGTCCAATGCATGCAAAGCCCACTCAGTGCACAACTCGGTAATTCGTTGTTTCTTCATCTTCAACCTCATTCGCAGCAGCTTCGATCTTTGCTTCAACCTCCGTTTCATCACGAATCGCTGAAGAGGATCTTGAACCACAAGAAATTTCATATATCTACATAATCAGAAACAATCATGAACGAATGTCAAATTTCAGAGAACACAAACGAAAAACAAAGACTGGATTACAGAAAAAAATGATCAACGACCTGCAAGCTTTCACAACTTGGGAGAAGCTACCCATTTTTCTTCCCACGTACGGATTAGGTTTCTTGCTTTGGTTCTTTAAGCGTGGCAAAGTAATGTGTCATCACTACTATATATACTCAAAGGCCCATTACCTGTTAGACTTCCTTTTAGTAGGTAAACGTGCACAAATTTTTGGAAACTGTTGAAATGCCTTTTTCTGTACATGCAGAACTAAATATGATCAACTCTTTTTAAGAGTAATAATTATTTTCAACCCATAATATATAACTCTATTTGTTAATTGGGTGGGAAAAAAATATATTGATTTATATTTATTATATAATAAAATACAAATTTTTAATTATTCTATTTGATAGATTATTAAACATGTTAGTTTATTTAACATGACTTTATATTTATAGCAAAAACAATTAAAAACTACAAATTAAATTTATATTGATTTTATAATCATCATTGAAGAAATTGTTTCTATTAATTAATATATATATTTTAATATAATTTTTTAACCATAACAATATTATATTTATTCTTTGTTTATACCGACTTTACGTGACCCGTGCGCCCGCACGGGTCCTTTACTAGTATGTTAATAATATATATAAATAAATGCTCAGAAAAGAAGATATATGTGTTGTAGCCAAGCGGTAAGGCAGCTTTTTCTTATAGGCAGCGGTTCGATTCTTGATTCTTGCAGTAATAATTTAGGAGATTCACTCTTTTCTTTTACTATTAATTATTACAAAACAGTCATCATAATAATTACATTTATAAAAACTTGTCTAAAAAGTTATAATTTACTACATAACGTTAAAAAATTGAGTTCACTTAATTTCAATAAAATGTTCAAAAACAAATTAAACTATATATTGATAACAACTTTGAAATCGTAATGAATTATTTAACACATAAAATACATAAAATAATTTATTATTAAATATAAATAGTTTAAACTTTTTAATAAAATAAATGAAAATTTTAAAATTTGATATAAAAGAAAATATGATAGGATACATAACAAAATTAGAAAAAAACATAAATAAACATAAAAGAGTTATAAAAAAATCAAAAAAGTGAAATGATTATGATTTATATTAAGGACAAAAATTTCAAAATAATTTGAAGGTAGAGAATAATTATAATAAGTTGATAGAAGCAATCGAGAAAAATCACACAGAAGAGAGCAATAATACAAAAGAAAATGAATAATTTTAAAATATTAAAGTTAAACTGAGGATATTATAGTAATTATAATAACTTTTAAAATATTAAAATTGAGATTCCCTCCCCTCCCCTCCAAATCCCTCTGATTTGGAGGAACGCAAAAAGTGTGTTTTGGAGGGATTTTGCTCCCTTCCCCTTCCCTCCCCTCCCCTCATAAAATTTGAACCAAACACATTTAATTAAAAATATTTCCTCCCCTCCCCTCCCCTCCCCTCCATCTACCCCGAACCAAACACACCCTAATAAAAACAAACATTTTTAATGAGTAATTTTAAATTAGATTTCTAAAATAATATTATCTTTTTAATATAATTCTTAAATTATATAAAAGGTGACATAAATTTTATGAGAAAAAGGGATATGCACTGACAGTGTAAAATATTTTTACACCATGCATCCAATTAAAACACAATTTTAATTTAAAAAAATTAATATGTCATGGCAAGTGTGAGGATTTTGATTGGATGTATGTGTAAAGTTTGTTTACATTGTCAGTGCACTACCTTTAAACTCAAATTTTATTATGTAATTCAAAAGTACATAAAATTAGTAAGTTTAATTCATATTATTTAGATGATAAAAAATAACACATTTTTTTAATATTAATCAAAGACTAAATTAATAAAACTAATATATTAAATTTTATAATATTTAGAGATTTAATTGTTGAAAATATTAATTTAAAAAATTTATTGGTGATTTTCTTATTTTAAAATAAAAATTTTGTTAATATATTTTATACTTCAAAAAAAATTATTCTAAATTTTGCCTTAGGCCTCCAAATTCGTTGGGCCGGCCCTGGTTGCCCATGTGTGTCTCCAAACCTCCTTATTTGCCGGAGTGGTTCTGCAGCGATTTGCGATGGTTCCTGTAATACGGTGAACTGACTTTTTATCAATCGAAATGTCGCGGTTAAGCATGAGTCGCCACCGACTTTTATTTTATCCAAACAAATTCGGAAAGGCAAAAAGAAACAGAAAAAAACCTTTTTAAAGAAATCTAAGTTCGGGGGGTAATTTATGCAAAGGGAAGGTGTAAGGCACCCTTTGCATCCATGGTTTTCCATGGGCTCTTAATTGCTTTGCTTGCTCGTTTGTTTAGAAAATGTAGATGAAAGAGATAGGGACTTTAGCTCGTAAATGAGCGTAGCCAGTTTTCGAAGAATTGTGAGAAAGAATATTAAAGATGAGCATTGCAAGGCAATTAGGGGCAATTACCTTAAACTCAGATGATAGGTCTCTTTTTAGCCTTTCGGAATGAAAGGGTCAATCCTTGCCATAAGAGGGCAGGAAGCCTTTCGTTTGGAGGTTGAAGGGTCGTCGAAGCATCCTTTGCCATAAGACTGTCCCATGCCATAGAAGGGCAGGTAATCTAAGGCAAGGATCAGAATAAGCCATTTTTCGTTAGGCAACCAGAAGATACCTCAGCCTTTTTCCGTAGGCAACTTCCGAGGGTCGAGGTCATTTGTGTATCGAAGGCAGCATCATTTAGGGTCGTGACCTTTTTATCGAGGCAACATGGCTGAGGTATCCTCGTATTCGAGGGACTCGGCTTATTCTGCAAAAACACAAGGCAACAGGCAACAAGGCAACAGGCAACAAGGCAACAGAGAGGTTACCCAAAAGCGTGCGTGTGTGCACCAATCACGTGATTATATTCAATTATATTATCTTGTAAATTAGCGATTCTAAATTCAATTCATGGTTGCCACTCCCTATTTTACTAACCACGCAGATAATATAAGGCAAGAAACAGTAATATGGGGGAGGGAAATTGTAACCAGCGGATCCCTTATCAGGGTTTGACACAAGTAATAATAATAAAAGGCATAAAATAAAATGAGGTTTAGGTTACCAACAACGTAACTTTAGCAATCGATAAACCCTGAAAAGGAAAGAGACAAGACAGAAAACATATGGTGAGTGCATTATCAAATTCGAGGGCAAACCTCATTAACTACAAAAGAAAATAGGATAATAAATTAAAAATAGAATAGGGAGAAGGTACTTAGCTTGGCATTTGCCTGTTGAGGGCAAGGGTTTGCCAGAAGCATCGACTCTGACCATTAGGAATGAGCAAAGAAACAAATAAGGCGTGAGTGTATTATCAGATTCGAGGGCAAAGAGATTAACCCTAAAAACAAAGGATAAATAAAAAAAAGAAATGAGGGTACTTAGCTTCGTAAAAGGAGTGGCGCATAATCGAATGAAACCATGTTGCTAACCCTGGAAAAAAATGCCCCAAGAAAGAAGGAAAAATTATCAGCGTAGGAAGGATCCTTGTAAACCCTGATTAGGGCGCAAGTTAACTATAGTTAATAGAATAAATAAAACCGAACTAATTAATTATTGGTTTTCAACCTAATTAATTAAATCGGTAAAATATATATTTTTTGATTTAAATTATCTAACCCTAATAACTTAATAAATGAAAAAAAATAAAAATAAAAATAAATTAAATAATTAAACAAATAGATTAATTTATTTAATCATTTAAATTAAATAAAATTATTAGTAATAATAAATATTTTTATGTTTTATGTTTTTTAAGAAAAAGGAAAAAAGAATTATAATGATTTTTATTAAAATGAATTTTGGAAAGAAAGAAATATATAAACCAAATAAAAATAATGTTGCATAATTAAAATATAAAAAAAAAGAATTAGAAATACTCAGCTTTTATCCAGTGTGGTTGGCGCTGATGACCATGGTATGTTCCTTATCTTTTAGATGCGTTGGATCTGAGGTTGTCTTGATCTGAGAACTGGAATTGAGAGGCTTACCATGCACGTTGACGGGCTAGGAACACTGGATCTTTGATCATGTAATTGATAAAAATAAATTGGCGAGCCTGGGAATCGAACCCCCTCCTGTTGGGTCGCGCGCACGTCTCCCTCGCCAGTTATGCCATATTGTGTTGCTGTTAACTAATCCGTTTCCAATCAAGATAAACAAAATCATAATATTTTTAAAAAAACACAAAGCGCTAATACTGTTCATCGTCCCCTTCGTTGTGCTTGTCCTGGATTCGCCCTCGACCATGGTAGGAACCTGCAAGACATTCATGATAAACCCTAACCGAAAACCCCGATCAACCTTAAACACTTCCCCGAGTCCAACGAAACCACTAATTTGGCCTGAAACGGCCCCTATCAAAAATCCCCATTTGATAAACTCTAAAACCTAATAATGGCAATTCGCCATAACAGCACCGAAACTGCAATTAAGTAATCCAGATATGTTCTAAATCTCAATACAAACGCAGCGATACAATTAAATCGTGTTCAGCATGTATGAATAAACAGAATCAAGTATGGAGACGAATGGCAAACCGTGAGTGTTTGCGGAGGCAATTCTGGGTGCTTTAAGCGCCTGTGACGATCGCGTTTGGTCCAAGGAAGGTTGGGGAGACGTTCTTGATCCTTAAAACAACTTGAATGTGCTTCAAACTCCTTCTGCCATCTCCACTCGGTGCCGCGTCTTTAAGCTTTGGAATAGGTTTACTAAGCCTCCCCTGATGAGAGAGGGGTAGAGAAAATAGGGTTCAATTGTTAGCAGAGAATAGGGTCGGCTAAAATCCTCCCTCTATGACTAAGAATGCACTTATTTATATTAGTCAAACTAGGTCAACAAAAAGGGAAATAACCAATTCAATCAATCAAAAATAATTTAAAAGTTCAAAAATCAACTTTATTTGATTTTGATCTTGTGATTATTTTTGAATCAATTACATGATTTTTTCTATAAAAACATATTATTACCCTGAAAATAAAAAGTGAACATAATCTTTTATATGTTAGGATTTAATATTAAAAAACAATTCTTTTTTATTTATTTTTTTATAAAAAGTGAAATAAAAATTAAAACAAATGAAAAGGGAGAAGTGGGGTTCGAACTCGGGATCTCTCGCCTTTGGACCCTTTTCACCCAAATCCTTACCAATGTGCCGTGTCAATTATTCGAAATAAAATGACAATTGCAAATATGTGAGGGCAAATTTTGGGGTATGACAGCTGCCCCTGTTCAATTGTCTTAAACCTGAAGATGTAGAGTGGTTTGTACATCAGTCGGTATCTGAAGGTGGAAGATGATTGAACACTAGAATACCAAGAAATTTGCCCTAGCTGAAGTAGGGACTTTTGTCGGAGATGGGCTTGAAGATGCCATCCAGGTGTTTCGAGAAGATGTATGATGGAGATGGGCTTGAAGATGCCATCTGATAGTTGTTGGAGTATAGATTGTTACGCAATTTCTGCTTTTGCTGTCTTCCCTCTTTTGAATGTTGAGGAACCGTCAAAGGTATCGACTCAAATCTGTGTTGGGTTATTTAAGGAACCGTCAAAGGTATCGACTTAAATTCGAAGCATATTGTTGAGGCACCGTCAAAGGTATCGACTCATATATGCGGATAGATTGTATAAGGAACCGTCAAAGGTGTCGACTTATATCTGAAGTATGTCGTTAAGGAACCGTCAAAGGTGTCGACTTAACTCTTGATGTGGGTTGTTAAGGAACCGTCAAAGGTATCGACTTAACTCTGAAGCATATCATTGAGGCACCGTCAAAGGTATCGACTCAGATATGTAGATAGATTGTATAAGGAACCGTCAAAGGTGTCGACTTATATCTGAAGTGTGTTGTTAAGGAACCGTCAAAGGTGTCGACTTAACTCTTGATATGTTAAGGAACCGTCAAAGGTGTCGACTTAACTCTTAATATATTAAGGAACCGTCAAAGGTGTCGACTTAATACTTGAAAATAGAGGTAGTAGTATCCTGAAAAGTAGAGGTTAGTTTTCTTATGTCATGATGCATGTGTTTATGTAATGAGTATCTCAAAATAAATGAGAAACTTCATATGTTATGGATTTGTTATGCAGTGATGTATGCGATGTATGTTTGTGTCATGTGGTATGCGAATATGATTTATGTTATCTTCGTCGAGAAAATAAATCTCCAGGTCTTTGTGTTTTTTATATTTGATTTCGTCTTGAGGATGCTCAGCTGGGGATTCATGGTTTCCGCTTGGGGATGATCAGTAATTTGATGGACCCTGATTTAGGGATATTAATAAATCATGTTGGAGAAGAGCAAAGTGTCGGAGAACAGGTGGTATTGAAGATGTAAACTCTGTTGGGGAGCCATGTCTTTGTCGGGCCGAGTATGTTTGAAGATATCTTCTAGAGGATTGTTCTGTGGGGATATGATTTTGTGAAATCGGAATTGCGGGAAGGCATGGATGCCTTGAATATTTTCCCCAGTATTATAGTGACTACCATTCCTGGATTTGATTAGGACATGCCACTGAGTATTTGATAAAGATGTAAAACTAGACTTGCATAGATTTGCCCCTGCTAGTAGGATCTTTGGAAAGATTCGCCTCGCGAGGGTTTTATGAGATGTACACTATGGGCGATATGCCCCCAGTAATCATAGGCTCAAGACAGTGTCCCATGTTGATTGGGGACTAGCTTTAGATATACTTGGATGTATGCCCCTGATTGTTCGAGCATCCATGAGAGATTCTCGGAATCTTGACTTGATTGCCCCAGATTGATCGGGAAATAGTTTGAAGTCCACTTGGGATGAATGCCTTTGACTTTTGGCATTTTGAGAGATTCTTCGAATCTTGACTTGATTGCCCCAGATTGATTGGGCAAAACATGTCATGCCCCTTGTATACGTAAGAGACATGGCTTCTTGGAGTGATTTTGTTTGTCGGGATAACTTTCAGTCACTAGCCATACCCTGTGCAAATTTATTCTGATGCTAACATTTGAAATTACGTAGCAGAATATGTTTAATAATGAATTCATGAGATGCAATGCATACGTTTGTCTTGAGTTTTTGAAAAACATTAAAGCATGAGATGTAAAAACATGACATTTGTAAGAACATGATATTTATAACGACATGTCGTTTGTAAAAACATGACATCAACTTGGCATTTATGGTAAACCTTAAGGAGTCAGGATACCTTTTTGGTAACAGTATGCTTTCGAACTAACCATGTTTCAATTAGGACTTTCAAAGGTTGTAACGTGGCTTGGTTCACGGTTTAAGAAACAAAGGATAAAGGCTCAAAGTTTATTTGTACCCCCCCCCTCTTCGTGATGTTCTTCGATCCTAAGCTCAGTTAATTCGACTTATGCATTCAGGTTCCAAGAGACTTTTGGATTTGCACCTTTGATAATGATGATGGTTCACAAGCAAAGAGAGCTTTTTGAGATGGCAGTCACTTCTTCCTTTTGATAGTCACAACATTGTGTCGTTCAGGAATTTATTAACTTCTCTTCTTTCATCTTTTTGATATCCCTAACTTTTGCCTGAACTGTCTCTTTTGAGCTTACAGTCAGCGGGACGCCTTGATTTTTGCCTAAGTCTTCTTTTTGATTTTTGACTTAGCAGGCTTTTCTTTGTATATATGTTTTTCATTTTTTCTTTTTGAAAGATATTGACTGCCTTGTTTGATGATTGATGAACCGTCATTGTCTTTTGATTGACATTTCCAACACTTCTTTGATGTGTGCGGTTGAACGTTTGTGTTTGAAACTGTTGTTGAAAGGTGTACTGAATGGTTCTCTTAAAATAGAATGCACAGCCAAATTAACTGAGAACTACCATGCCCCAGGTTATGATCACAGGTTTTGAATTTTTCAAGAAAGAAAACTCCTACAACTTAGGCTCAAAAGGGTTAACGAGGGATTATCATCCTTATATCTCCACTGTTTAGGAGTTGAAATAATGCCTGTACATCGTCAACACAGTCCGTTCAAAAGCATACTGTATGAGGTTGCGGTATCGTTTTCGTCATCCTCCCTCAAAAGGCTTACAGCTTAGCAGGAGTTGAATAAACACAAAACATATGCAAAGTAAATACGTGATTCGAAATGAATGATAACGAAATAATGTATTCAAGACAAACATATGCAATGCACTGATGATAATTATTAAAATAGATAATGTCTATCATAAGTCGAATGTTTAAACAAACAAAATAGAAATTGCAAACAAAAGTAAATCTAATGATCTAAAAAGTTCATCCTTCTAGCCATCCATAGTATTAGCAATCTTGTTGTGATTAGGCATGGGAGCAGTGATCACATTAGGAGTTGCAGGATGGTCGAATTCAATTTCACCAGCGTCGATCATATCTTGGATCTTATTCTTCAACGGCCAACAATTCTCCGTGTCATGTCCAGGACTGTTAGAATGATATGCGCACCTCGCGTTGGGTTTGTAACTAGGAGCAGAAGTGTTAGGATTTTTAGGAGGATCCCTCAGAGTGATCAAATTTGCCTTTTGCAGATGTTGTAAGGCTTGAGCTAGCGACATATTGATCTTTGTGAATTGACGTCCGGGTTTATCTTGTTTGTTTTGACGACCCTGTTAAGGCGCCGGTGTGGAGCTCAGAACTGCCCCAATAAATTGATCATGGCTTATACTTTTCTGCCCATACACAACATTGGAATCTGACCTCCCATTAGAATGCTTCTTTGTAGTACCTAAAGATGTAGCCATTTGAATCTTACCACTTCGAATACCACTCTCGACACGTTCCCCAATCAGTATGAGTTCAGTGAATCCAGATGATGAACTCCCCAATAAATGACTATAGAAAGGACCAGTCAGTGTACTCATAAATATATCGACCAATTCTCTGTCAGCTAAGGAGGGTTTGACTCTTCCAGCTAGATCTCTCCACTTTTGAGCATACTCCTTGAAACTTTCTTTAGGTCCCATGGACATGCTTTGTAGTTGCATGCGAGTTGGTGCGAGATCGGAATTATATTGGTATTGCTGATAGAAAGCAACAACTAAATCTTCCCAGGTATGGATGTTGGTACTTTCCAGTTGATAATACCATTCGAGTTGAGTTCCAGATAAGCTTTCCTGAAAGAAATGGATCCAGAGCCTCTTATCAGTAGTGTGAGGCTGAATCTTCCTTACATAAGACCTCAAGTGTAGTTTAGGACAAGAGACTCCATCATACTTAGCAAAGGCTAGAGTTTTGAATTTTGGAGGAATAACGACCCCAGGCACAAGTCCAAGCTCTTCAAAATCCAGCCCAGGTACCTTCTGAATTTCCACACTTCTCAGACGCTCTTCTAACATCTTGTATTTGTCATCGGGATGTTCGCCCTCATGGTGATAGTCCTCTTCTTCGTCAGAGTGCTTGGCAGAATCATGGTTACCTTTTTTCTCAGTTTTGATACTAGCATCATCATCTTGCTCATCTTCGTCACTGTCTTCAGAGGTTTCAGCATCTCTGAGTTGCAAGATTGGTCTAAGCTTTTTCACCTTAGTCTTCTTACCCTTTTTCTTCTTCTTTTTAGTCAACATGGCTTTCAGCTCTTCTTGCCCTTTGGACAAATTCAGAATCAAGGCTTGGAACTCGGTGTTTTGAGCTTGAAGATCCTTAACTGATTGTTCGAGATTCATGATGCTGAAATAAACAGCGAGGAAGGATGAGAAACCCATCATAGGAAACCTGTTATGCAATGTTATGAATGCAAATGAAATGTTTTCAAGGATCTTTAAGGAATTTAGTTAGCAACTTTAGAAGTTTAATCGGTCACAGCTTCGTCTGAAGAACCTTGGCTTTCATTTTTAAGCGTCCTTCTTTAAGAATCAAGCTCACCATATCGAGTGGGTCATCGCCTCTGATTCAGGATACTTCTGAATTTGAAGATACGTGGCCAGAGGAAAATAAATCCTCTTGCCCCTTGATAGGTACTGGATCTCTGAATTGGAAGGTATGTGGCCAGAGGAAAGTAAATCCTCTTGCCCCTTGATTAGGAGATCAACCTTTGATAAGGGCACCTGAAATTGTGCGCCCTAAATCCCTAAGATCCTTGAAAGGGTTAGTTAAATCATGTTATGCTTATGATGTCATGATGTCATGAATGTTATGCGAATGCAATTCATTAGGCATAGTGTGAGATAGTAAGGGCAAACACGTCCTTTTAACAAAACCTGCAAAGAACAAAGGTTAGTAGCAAACACAAATAAGTCACACAAGTCACACAATTTTTTGACTTAAGGCTTGCATGGAGTCTGATCAGGTGTCCTTCCCAAGGGTATTTCTATGGATAAGGAGATTTCAGCAACGGGTTCTACAAGTTATCCAGAATTGTCAGCCCTTCTAAAGCACCCTCGGACATGATGCATTCGCACCATGCAATGATACTTTGAGAAAGAACCTATCTGAATTGTAGTATCGGGTAGCGACTAGTCCTTAACATTTGTCAAGGGTAGTCCCCCCACTACGTTCCTAAAGGCCAGGATGGGTTAGGGGTAACTAAAGGTCCTTGAGCTCCGGCGCACCCACAGACACATACATAGACCCCCCTCATTTGAGAAAGGTGTGCATATGCTATGGAGTCCTAACTCAAGCGTGAACTTCATATTGACTCATCTCCCACATATGTGAAAGAGGTCGCCATGACTATGCCACTCCTAATCTTAAGTGTTCTTGAATCCGGGAATAGGATTCGTCCTTCAATTTTCCCAAAACGCCCCTGAAAGATAAAACAAACAAAGCAAACAATAGAAAACATTTAAGTGAATCCTAAACTTTTAAGGTAACCCCTCTTTTATCGAATTTTGATCCCCAGCAGAGTCGCCAGTTCTGTAATACGGTGAACTGACTTTTTATCAATCGAAATGTCGCGGTTAAGCATGAGTCGCCACCGACTTTTATTTTATCCAAACAAATTCGGAAAGGCAAAAAGAAACAGAAAAAAACCTTTTTAAAGAAATCTAAGTTCGGGGGGTAATTTATGCAAAGGGAAGGTGTAAGGCACCCTTTGCATCCATGGTTTTCCATGGGCTCTTAATTGCTTTGCTTGCTCGTTTGTTTAGAAAATGTAGATGAAAGAGATAGGGACTTTAGCTCGTAAATGAGCGTAGCCAGTTTTCGAAGAATTGTGAGAAAGAATATTAAAGATGAGCATTGCAAGGCAATTAGGGGCAATTACCTTAAACTCAGATGATAGGTCTCTTTTTAGCCTTTCGGAATGAAAGGGTCAATCCTTGCCATAAGAGGGCAGGAAGCCTTTCGTTTGGAGGTTGAAGGGTCGTCGAAGCATCCTTTGCCATAAGACTGTCCCATGCCATAGAAAGGCAGGTAATCTAAGGCAAGGATCAGAATAAGCCATTTTTCGTTAGGCAACCAGAAGATACCTCAGCCTTTTTCCGTAGGCAACTTCCGAGGGTCGAGGTCATTTGTGTATCGAAGGCAGCATCATTTAGGGTCGTGACCTTTTTATCGAGGCAACATGGCTGAGGTATCCTCGTATTCGAGGGACTCGGCTTATTCTGCAAAAACACAAGGCAACAGGCAACAAGGCAACAGGCAACAAGGCAACAGAGAGGTTACCCAAAAGCGTGCGTGTGTGCACCAATCACGTGATTATATTCAATTATATTATCTTGTAAATTAGCGATTCTAAATTCAATTCATGGTTGCCACTCCCTATTTTACTAACCACGCAGATAATATAAGGCAAGAAACAGTAATATGGGGGAGGGAAATTGTAACCAGCGGATCCCTTATCAGGGTTTGACACAAGTAATAATAATAAAAGGCATAAAATAAAATGAGGTTTAGGTTACCAACAACGTAACTTTAGCAATCGATAAACCCTGAAAAGGAAAGAGACAAGACAGAAAACATATGGTGAGTGCATTATCAAATTCGAGGGCAAACCTCATTAACTACAAAAGAAAATAGGATAATAAATTAAAAATAGAATAGGGAGAAGGTACTTAGCTTGGCATTTGCCTGTTGAGGGCAAGGGTTTGCCAGAAGCATCGACTCTGACCATTAGGAATGAGCAAAGAAACAAATAAGGCGTGAGTGTATTATCAGATTCGAGGGCAAAGAGATTAACCCTAAAAACAAAGGATAAATAAAAAAAAAAATGAGGGTACTTAGCTTCGTAAAAGGAGTGGCGCATAATCGAATGAAACCATGTTGCTAACCCTGAAAAAAAATGCCCCAAGAAAGAAGGAAAAATTCTCAGCGTAGGAAGGATCCTTGTAAACCCTGATTAGGGCGCAAGTTAACTATAGTTAATAGAATAAATAAAACCGAACTAATTAATTATTGGTTTTCAACCTAATTAATTAAATCGGTAAAATATATATTTTTTGATTTAAATTATCTAACCCTAATAACTTAATCAATGAAAAAAATAAAAATAAAAATAAATTAAATAATTAAACAAATAGATTAATTTATTTAATCATTTAAATTAAATAAAATTATTAGTAATAATAAATATTTTTATGTTTTATGTTTTTTAAGAAAAAGGAAAAAAGAATTATAATGATTTTTATTAAAATGAATTTTGGAAAGAAAGAAATATATAAACCAAATAAAAATAATGTTGCATAATTAAAATATAAAAAAAAGAATTAGAAATACTCAGCTTTTATCCAGTGTGGATAAAAATAAATTGGCGAGCCTGGGAATCGAACCCCCTCCTGTTGGGTCACGCGCACGTCTCCCTCGCCAGTTATGCCATATTGTGTTGCTGTTAACTAATCCGTTTCCAATCAAGATAAACAAAATCATAATATTTTAAAAAAAAACACAAAGCGCTAATACTGTTCATCGTCCCCTTCGTTGTGCTTGTCCTGGATTCGCCCTCGACCATGGTAGGAACCTGCAAGACATTCATGATAAACCCTAACCGAAAACCCCGATCAACCTTAAACACTTCCCCGAGTCCAACGAAACCACTAATTTGGCCTGAAACGGCCCCTATCAAAAATCCCCATTTGATAAACTCTAAAACCTAATAATGGCAATTCGCCATAACAGCACCGAAACTGCAATTAAGTAATCCAGATATGTTCTAAATCTCAATACAAACGCAGCGATACAATTAAATCGTGTTCAGCATGTATGAATAAACAGAATCAAGTATGGAGACGAATGGCAAACCGTGAGTGTTTGCGGAGGCAATTCTGGGTGCTTTAAGCGCCTGTGACGATCGCGTTTGGTCCAAGGAAGGTTGGGGAGACGTTCTTGATCCTTAAAACAACTTGAATGTGCTTCAAACTCCTTCTGCCATCTCCACTCGGTGCCGCGTCTTTAAGCTTTGGAATAGGTTTACTAAGCCTCCCCTGATGAGAGAGGGGTAGAGAAAATAGGGTTCAATTGTTAGCAGAGAATAGGGTCGGCTAAAATCCTCCCTCTATGACTAAGAATGCACTTATTTATATTAGTCAAACTAGGTCAACAAAAAGGGAAATAACCAATTCAATCAATCAAAAATAATTTAAAAGTTCAAAAATCAACTTTATTTGATTTTGATCTTGTGATTATTTTTGAATCAATTACATGATTTTTTCTATAAAAACATATTATTACCCTGAAAATAAAAAGTGAACATAATCTTTTATATGTTAGGATTTAATATTAAAAAACAATTCTTTTTTATTTATTTTTTTATAAAAAGTGAAATAAAAATTAAAACAAATGAAAAGGGAGAAGTGGGGTTCGAACTCGGGATCTCTCGCCTTTGGACCCTTTTCACCCAAATCCTTACCAATGTGCCGTGTCAATTATTCGAAATAAAATGACAATTGCAAATATGTGAGGGCAAATTTTGGGGTATGACAGTTCCGAAGCGTTATTGATGGTTGGTGACGTCGAAGCGATGCTGTTGATTACTGGTGTGATCTCCATCTTCTCTTCACATGTTCTTTATGATAGAGTGCTGTAGGACAAAAACAAAAACAAAAAAAACAAGTAATGTTGCTTTGAAGATTAATGGTGTTTACTCATGGAAGTAGACGAATGTTGGTTTAACGAATTTGTGAAAGAACTAGTGTTTGCAAGTAATTGATTCGAGGATGTTAGTCATGAACCGGTGGTTCTGAGATCTGTTGCCATGCTTCCCATTCTTATTTCCCTGAAAAGTAAATAGAGCCATTGAATACTAATAATGCATGAAATAACATCGCCTTTGAATCAAATCCATATGAAGCTACCGTAAACGCCTTGAAGGAAATGTCAAACAGAATGGGTTCAAGGTTCAGAGGAAAATAAGGATTGGTCAGTTTGTATGTACGTGAGTCCTTTTGTGAGAAATAGGGGTTCCCTCCCCTGTTGAGAATGAAAAGCATCTATTTATATACAAAAAAAATTAGGTTAACAAATAAGGAATAAAAATTGGATATTGAATAATTATTATAAAAAAGTCCAAATTGAAATTCAATCTGATTGTCCTCCTCAATTATGCTTGACCAATATTTTATTAAGATCCTTGCTTGTTCCCCAAAAAAATGTCAAAGATAGAATATAATTGAAATTTTCCTTTTCTTTGATTTTTAAATTAAAAATGCATAAAATTGTGGTTTAAAAGAAAAAAAGATTTTTTATTTTAAATGTTTTTAAATAATAAAACGAAAATTAAATTTAAATACTAAAAACTATTTTTATAATTTTTGCAATGGAAATGAAAATAAAGTTAGTAACGAATAAAAATAAAGAATGTTAAAATGCTAGAAAGGTGTGATTCGAACTCATGACATTGTGCTCATACTTCCTTAAACTCAAATTCTTACCAACTGTGCTATGTCATTTATTCACAATAAAATGACATTTGCAAATATATGAGGATAAATTTTGGGGTATGACAAGTATCGACTTAGATCTAAAGGTAGATTGTTAAGGAACCGTCCAAGGTATCGACTTAACTCTGAAGGTGGATCATTAAGGAACCGTCCAAGGTATCGACTTAACTCCAAAGGTAGATCATTAAGGAACCGTCCAAGGTATCGACTTAGATCTGAAAGGTTTTGAAAATGTTTATTTGACTGCAGCAGTAACCTGAAAAAGGTAAAGTTAGTTTTTTATGCCATGTCATGATGCATGTAATGCGTTTATGTGACGGGATTCTCAAAATAAATGAGAACCTTGCATGTTATGTACGCACTTGTCGCGATGCATTATGTATTATGTGTGAACATGTATGCAATTGTATGAATATGTTTATGATTTATGTTGTCTTGATTGAGAAACTAAATCTCCATGTCCTTGTAATTTTGATGTTTGATCTTATCTTGAAGATGCTCAGCTGGGGATTTATGATTTCTGCTTGGGGACGATCAGTAACTTGATGTACCCTGGTTGGGGATTAGAGATATTAATACACCATGTTGGAGAAGAGCAAAGTGTTGGAGAAACGACAGTGTTGAAGATGTAAACTCTGTTGGGGAGCCATGTCTTTGTCGGGACGAGAACTTTTGAAGATATTTTCTTAATGATTACTCTGTGGGGATATGTGGGTGTCTTGAAAGTTGCCCCCAGTATCATAGTAACTTTTGATCAAGAGGTTGAACTGGACTTGCATAGATTTGCCCCAGTCAGCAGGAACTTTTGGAAAGATTCGCCTCGCGAGGACTTTATGAGATGTTCACTATGGGCGATATGCCCCCAGTAATCATAGGCTCGTGACAATGTCTCATGTTGATTGGGGAGTAGCTTTAGATATACTTAGATGCATGCCCCTGATTGTTCGAGCATCCATGAGAGATTCTCGGAATCTTGACTTGATTGCCCCAGATTGATTGGACAAAACATGTCATGCCCCTTGTATACGTAAGAGACATGGCTTCTTGGAGTAATTTTGTTTGTCGGGATAACTTTCAGTCATTAGCCATACCCTGTGCAAATTTATTCTGATGCTAACATTTGAAATTATGTAGCAGAATATGTTTAATAATGAATTCATGAGATGCAATGCATACATTGTCTTGAATTTTTTTTTGAAAAACATTAAAGCATGAGATGTAAAAACATGACACTTGTAAAAACATGATATTTGTATCAATGTGATGTTTGTAAAAACATGATATTTGTAAAAAATGAAATACCAACTCAGTATTTTAGGTAAACCTTAAGGAGTCAGGATACCTTCTTGGTGACAGTATGCTTTCGAACAAACCATGCTTCAATTAGGACTTTCAAGGGTTGTAACGTGGCTTGGTTCACGGTTTAAGAAACAAAGGATAAAGGCTCAAAGTTTATTTGTACCCACCCCTATTCGTGATGATCTTCAGTCCTAAGCTCAGTTAATTCAACTTATGCTTTCAGGTTCCAGGAGACTTTTGGATTTGCACCTTAGATAATGATGATGGTTCCCAAGTAGAGAGAACTTTTGAGATGGCAGTCACTTCTTCCTTTTGGTAGTCACAACTTTGAGTTGTTCAAGAATTTATTGACTTCTTTTTTCATCTTTTTGATATCCCTAACTTTTGCCTGAACTGTCTATTTTGAACTTACAGTCAGCGGGATGACTTGATTTTTGCCTAAGTCATCTTTTTGATTTTTGACTTAGCAGGCTTTTCTTTGTATATATGTTTTTTCATCATTTTTTTTTCTTTTTGAAAGATATTGACTGCCTTGCTTAATGATTGATGAACCATCATTGGCTTTTGATTAATATCTCCAATACTTCTTTGATGTGTGCGGATGAACGCTTATGATTGAAATCTTTGTTGGAAGGTGTACTGGACGATTCTCTTAAAATAGAATGCACAGCCAAATTAACTGAGAACTATCCTGCCCCAGGTTATGATCAAAGGTTTTAAATTGTTCAAGAAAGAAAACTTCTACTCCTTAGGCTCAAAGGGGTTGACGAGGGATTAACATCCTTATATCTCCACTGTTTAGGAATTGAAACAATGCCTGTACATCGTCAGCATAGTCTGCTCAAAAGCATATTGTATGAGGTTGCGGTATCGTTTTCGTCATCCTCCCTCAAAAGGCATACAACTTTTAGCAGGAGTCGAGTATCACAAAACATATGCACAGTAAAGACATGATTTAAAATGAGTGATAGCGAAATAATTTATTCAAGACAAACATATGCAATGCACTGATGATGATTATTAAGACAGATAGTGTCTATCATAAGTCGAATGTTTAAACAAACAGAAAAGAAATTGCAAATGAAAGTAAAGCTAATGATTAAAAGTTCGTCCACTTAGACATTAATCAATCTTATAGTGATTAGGCATAGGAGCGGTGATCACTACAGGAGTCTTGGGATGAGGGAATTCAATTTCACCAGCATCGATCATATCTTGGATCTTGTTCTTTAATGGCCAACAATCATTCGTGTCATGTCCAGAGCTATTGGAGTGATATGCGCACCTCGCATCGGGCTTATAGCTAGGAGCGGAAGTGTTGGGCTTTATAGGAGGATCCCTCACAGTAATCAAGTCTGCTCTCAACAAATGTTGTAATGCTTGAGCCAACGACATGTTGATCTTTGTGAACTGACGCTTAGGTGCATCTGACTTGCGTCTTTGTTGTGGAAATGGTGTAGAGATCGGAATCGTCCCCACAGATTGGTTGTGTTCATTGCGACCTTTCCGATTGTACATAGCCTTAGCCACGTGGGGCTTCTCAGGTGAGTTGAAATCGATGATCTTGTCGTCAATTAAATCTTGGACCTTATTCTTCAACGGTCCGCAATCCTCAGTATCATAACTGGGATTGTTTGAGTGATAAGCACATCTCGCGTGATACTTGTACCCAGGGACAGGTTTAGCGGGTAAATGAATATGGAGGTAATGGAGATATCAAGTTCTGATCGAGCAGTTGTTGGAGAACTTGAGACAGCGGCATGGGTAACAGAGAAAATGATCGCTTAGGCTTGAATCTCTGATTATTTTGACCACTTTGATGCTTATGTTGATTCTTCTCCTTCTCGATCAGAAGTGCCTTCAATTCTTCTTGCCCCTTGGACAAGTTCAGGATCAAGGTTTAAAATTCAGCGTTCTGAGCTTGGAGATTTTTGACAGATTGTTCAAGATCCATGATGCTGAAATAAACAGCGAGGGAGGATGAGAGACCTATTTTAAGAAACCTGTTATGCGATGTTATGAATGCAAATGCAATATTTTCAAGGATCTTTAGGCATTTAGTTAGCAACATTTAGACATTTAATCAGTCACAGCTTCGTCTGAGGAACCTTGGCTTTCGTCTTTAGGCGTCCTTCTTTAAGAATCAAGCTCACCATATCGAGTGGGTCATCGTCTTTGATTCGGGATACTTCTGAATTGGAAGGTATGTGGCTTAGAGGAAAATAAATCCTCTTTCACCTTGATAGGAATTTAGTCCTTGCAAGTGACACCTGAAATTGTGCGCCCTAAATTCCTAAGATCCTCGAAAGGGTTAGTTAAATCATGTTATGCTTATGATGTCATGATGTCATGATGTTATGCAATGCATCAGGCAAAGCGTGAGATGGTAAAGACGAGTGAGTCCCACAAGAAAAACCTGCATGAAAACCAAAGGGTTAGTAGCAAGCACAGACAATTCACACAAGTGTCCTTAGGTTTAAAGGCTTGCGTGAAGTTCGTAGGTAAGTACCCTCCCCACTGAAATTAAGTTGGTTCAACCTGTCCTAGAGTAGTAACCGGGTTCTATGGTGCTCATATCCCAGATCTTTCTCGCGGGCATTGTCTCAACATGGCACTCGATCGGCCAGCCAAAAGCATCCCTAGAGTCCAATCTCAATGAGTGTAGCATCGAGTATCAACCGGCTTCAGTCAGGAATCCAAAGCCAGCTATCTCGCCACTTCCTATAGGCCAAAGTCAAGTTCAACTAGGGTTCTAAGGGCGAATTAGTGCTTATGACACCACGCGGTAGCCAAATGTCTCCTCGATCATATTCAAGGGCCATCAGGACAAACCAAAGCGTCGCACTAATGGTGGCCACCAGTTCAACCATAACAATACGTGCCGTACAGCCTCCCTGATCTCATGCCACATACCTAAGGTATAGTAGATCCGGGTGTAGGATCTTTCACACAGTAGAATACCCAAAACAGCCTTTAAAGATAAAGCAAACAAGTCAAACAAATTTAAAGTGATCCTAGCTCTAAGGTAACCCCTCTTTCATGAGATAGCTTGTATTGTGTTAGAATGTTTTGTATGCTTTTTGTGCTTAGGATTCGTTTTGTTTACATGTTGTCGTTGTAGGATAGTGGTAAGTATTTACTTTGTTTATACGTTTTTGTATTGAGCCATACATTTGTTTTTGGTTTTCAAAACTTGTTGATTCACGATTCTTTGGTTTATTGCTTTTGATTCTTTGATTTATTTGACATTGTTTGAGGACAAACAAAGTTTCAAGTTGGGGAGAGTTTGATAAGTGTCAAAATATGTCGATATTTTGAGTATATATTTGTGGCACTTATCGATTCTATTCTTATGATTTTTGTAATAAAATCCTAACTTTTGTGTACATATGTGCATACTTGTGTTTTTTATTCATTTTTATACCAATTAATAGTTTTTCATTCATTTTATAGGTATTCATGCATCTTTGGAGCATTGAGTAATAAAGACCAAAGGCTAAGCTTCAAGAATGCAAATTCTACCAATTCATCAAAGAATAAGGCTCAAAATAAGGATGATAAAAATTATCATTTTGGTTTCCATTCATTCATTATTGGATAGAGCATTGAATAAGCTTTCCAACGCTTCGAACCGGGCGCAATTCGGAGTTACGGTTCTCAACTTATGGCGAAAACAAGATTTCACTTTTGCTGTCATCCGCTAAGCGGAGGGGGTCCGCTGAGCGGAGCTCCAGCGGAGCAAATCAGAGGCTGAATGCAATTTTGAGTCCGCTGAGCGGACCTGCACAGAATTTCTTTATATTTCTTCATTTGAGACATTTTAGGGTTATGGTTTTGGGAAAGTTTTAGTCCCAACTCCATCATTTTCATTCTTAGATCAAAACTAGCTTAGAAAACAACTTCAGAGGTTGCATAAGGATGATCGGGGGTGGATTGAGCGTCGAACGGAGCTGACAAACCGGGAGATTTTCGGTTCATTTCTCTTCTTCTTTGTGTATTTCTCTTTGGTTGGGTTTTGTGTGTATATTTACTTGAATCTTATGTATATTTACCAATTATAATTGTGATATGGTGAACTGACTTTATTTTTATAAACAACAAATGTTGCGGTGAGCAAGAGTCGCCACCGACTTTTATTTTATCCAATAAGAAAGACTAAAAGAACAGGAAAATACCTTTTGAAAGATTTTGAGTTCGGGGGGTAAGTTATACAAAGGGAAGGTGTAAGGCACCCTTTGCATCCATGGTTTTCCATGGGCTCTTAATTGCTTAGCTCACTTTGAAAATGTTTGAATTGTTTGAAAAGTAGTGTATGAATAGAAATTCGAATAAGAACTTTAGCTTGTAAATAAGCGTAGTCTTTTTGAAAAGTATTTGAAAATTAATGGGAAAAAGAGTTTGAATTTTGAATTTGAATTGAGCAAGCAATTAAAAACTACTTACCCTAAGTTTAGAAATTTGTTCTTTTAGCTTTTCGAGACGAAAGGATCTATCCGTACCATAAGAGGGTAGGAAGTCTTTCAATTGGATGTGAAGGGTCATCGAGAGTAATCATTCGCCATAAGACTGTCCCATGCCATAAAGAGGGCAGGTAGTCTAAGGGAAGGATAGAATAGTCATTTTAACCTTTAGGCAACAGGCGAGGATACCTTAGCAATGGGGACAAATCATCATTTACCGAGGCAACATCGAGGGACAAAAGTTATGATGAATGAACTGAGGGCAACATTTGCTTTAGGTATCCTCGGAATCGAGGGACTTGACTATTTAGTACACTTAGAGGCAACAGGCAACAAGGCGACAGTATAAGGCAACAAGGCAACCAGAGGGATTACCCTAAAGGTGTGTGGGTGCTACAATCACGTGGTTAACTTCAATGATATTTATCTTGTAATATTAGTGATTCTACGTTCAGTTCATGGTTTATCACTCCCTATTTTACTAACCACAACAATTAATATTACGGGAATTAAAAGCAAAAAATAAATTCCTACGCTATTACAATAAACACCTGCGGGGATGGGGAATTAAAACAGAAAATAAAGAAAGATGAATAATTAATTTATCTTGAGCCTTGATTTCCTCGAACTTTGATTGACTCTGATCCTCTGAGAAAATAACAGAAAATAAATAGAATTTAGTGTAGGAGAGATTCATCGACTATTTGTGTAAATCCTAATTCAGTTTATAAAGCAAAAAGAGAAATAATATTTAAATAACAAAAGATTAGAAACTTAGCTTATTGATTGGCAGGGCGCGTGGCTGAAAATCTCTGATTAGCCCTGAAAATTGGGCATAAAGGAGAAAAATGCGTTAGTGCATGAATGATCTACAAACCTTAAAAGGTTTACAAACCCTAAAGGGTTTTTTAAGAAAACTTATTGTGACCTACGTAAGGCCAAAAGATGCGTTAAGGGATAACACCTACCATTGACAGTGATTAGTTATCATAGCAAAATCAGGATTTAAGGCACAAAATAATTTTAATAATTTAAGGCATAAAATAATTTTAATGAGCCCAAAATTGTAACCCTAGAATAAATATTAATTTTAAAAAAAAACTAAAAACAATTATTTTTAATATTAAAAATAAAATCGGGTTTTCGATAAAATAAAATATTTGGTTATAAAATTATTATATGCTAAACTAGTAAGATACCCGTGCTTCTGCACGGGTAAATTTATTTAATATTGTATGAAATTATATGTATTAATTTAAAATAAATGATTTAATTATAAATGAAAAATATCATATAAATTTAATTATATTAAATAATTATATAAAAAAAAGAGTCTGTAAGATGAAGATTAAAAAAATGAAATTTTAACATTTAAAAATAAAAATTATCTCTCAATTTATAGTAATTGTTGATTAAAATAAAATAGATATTTTGTTGATAATGACCCGTGAAATAAAAAATTTATTTGATGTGATATAAAATATATTTAAATACAAATGTAAAATGAACAATAATCATATGAATTTAATTGTATTAAATAATCATTAAAAAAAAAGAATCGTGAAATGAAGAAAGAAAGAAAAATTAAAAATAAGGATATTATCTCTTTAATAAAAACAATGATTAATTAAAATAAAATAAGTATTATGTTGATAGTGACCCGTGAGATTACAATATTTTTAATTTTATTAAAATTAAAAAATAAATTATTTTTTAGAGATGATAAATAAATAGAGGGAAAAAATTAAAATGAAAGTAAGAAAGTGTGGGAAGAAAATTTGAGAGAAATTTGAAATTTTAATTAAGATAGAGAAAGTGTGTAATGATCAATTAAAATAAATTAAATATTGTACTGATAGTGACCCGTGAGATAAATAAATATTTAATTTTATTAAAATTAAAAAAATAGATTATTAATAATTTATGTGAATAAAAGGAAAATAATTAAAATGAAAATAAGAAAGTGTGGGAAAATGAAATGCGAAAGAAATTTGAAATTTTAAGTAAGAGAGAGAAGAAGTGTGTTGGGGAGAAAAAATTAGTTATTGAAAAGTTAAAAAGTTGGACCAATGAGAAACCAACAATTGGCGCTTGATTATTGAAAAGTTGAAAAAGTGGTATGTTATTTTGTTAGTTACAGAATTGCCCTTTTTTATGTATAAAAAGTTTTTTAGCAAAGGGCATATTAGTCACATTGGTCAATCTATTATTAATTGTTTGTATAGTAGAAGTAATTAGCTTAAATAAATAAAGAATAAAAATAATTATAAAAAGGAAATAAACAAAAGTGCCCTATGTAATTAATTAAAAATAAAATAAAAAGATTTTAGATAACTTAGCTCTGGGATTCAGTGTGGTTGAACTCTGAAGGAACATGGTGCGCCTGCAATCCACATGCGTTGGATTCTGGATGTTGACGATCCGATGGTGATGAGATGAAGGTGTGTGGTGGTCGCACGTGAAGGCACTACACTGAATCAGCACAGTTTGTAAGTGTTAAAATTTGTTGTCTATAGCCAGGTTCGAACCTGGGTTTTCTTGTTTGAACATATGATACTCCTGCCAATTGTGTTGTGCTTGTTAGTCATTCATTGAGCAGAAACAAGGTAATTAATATTAAAATGTAATAAATAAATAAAAAAAATCAAAGCAAGTCAGAGTGGGGCCCAAGAGGAAGCGCTGTAGCCAATCATGCAGAGAGAGAAACAACGCTCTTGTTGACCAGCCAGTGGCGTCGTGACACGCGTGCGGAGAGAGGAACAAGACCTTTTGATCGTCCAATAGCAGCGTCCACGCGTGCTCTTCTTCAATTGGATTCTGCACTTTTTGCTATGATATAGCTTCAAAAGCAGTTTCCATTTAGCTATGAGATATTGGTAGCAAACCTGCAAATTCAAGAAAACTCCATAATACGATTTAAACATGACATTAAACCACCCAGATCGGCGAATCGGTGAGCCACGGTCTCGATGGAGGTCTCCTTTTGGACGGACATGGCCTGGAAGTATATGAACGGAAGCTCTACCTCTCCAAGCCCTAACCATGGCAACGTATGATTTATGCGTTGTAGCTTCGATCTAAGGACTCAAATCCTCTCTAATGCTTGCCACAAACTCAACAGAAGCGTCAAACCACACTAAAATGTAATAATATATGGAATACGAATTTCAAAAAATATGAATGAATATTTGGAGATTGATGTGCATATTACAGGTGTTATAGAAGCTTAGTAACCGTGTATACCCAATCAACCTTACCTGAAAAATCGATTTGGCTGGCTGTTTGACTTTGAAGCTTGAGAGAGAGAGAGAGTTTCGATTAAACCCTATCCTTTGAAATTTTCTTCTTCGTAAACCCTTGCCTCTTTGCCAATTTTTTCCGCCCTTGAGCATCTGGTATCCTTACATATATATAGTGGATTGAGTTAGGTTAAGAATTATGTCAAAAATATATTGCATTGATGGAGAAAATATTTGATTGAGAAATCATGCAAAAACATGCTATTTTGGCTTAAATTATATCTTTTTCTCTCTCCACGAAATTCCCATGATTTGATCACCATTTAGTTCTCAATATTTGATAAAAATATAATTCCATTCAAATCCTTGATTATTTTCATTATTTTATTCAAATTAAATTGAATTTAAGTGATTAAATTCAAAATAAAAGTAAATAAAAATAATAAAAATGATTGTAAGGGCCAATGAGTCATGGATGGGCTTAAGATGATGTTAGAACAAAAAGAAATCAAGCCCACTTAGAAGAAGAATCATTTTTGGACCACATTTCTCTTTGTACACCTCTTGAAAATTGCTCAACTTTCACATCCTATAATTTTCTCAATTTTCAATATTTTTGAGTGTTCTTGGGCTTTTTAGAAATATGGAAGAGTCCTTTAACCAATGTCTTTGGTCCCATGTCAAAATAATTTTCCATGCTCCTTATGTGTTCTTTTGAAAAAAATGACTTTTTGTTGACCTTTTGGACGACCTGTAATGTTTTGGCTCTATCGCTTATGCGGAAGCATTTCTTGACATCGAGCCCAACATCAAAGTTGTAGAGAATGAAATTTCCTTGAGAATAGGCTTTGGTTGAGGAATTTCTGATAAAGTATGAGGGAGATATGATCAGTCAAAGTTGAGTTGACTTTCTCCTTGAAAACCCTAATTTAGAAAATTTTGAAATTGTTGATTTCTGATCTTTCCTTGATGAACCATGATCAATTCTTGATCAAATGGTGAATGATACTTCAAGATAAGGATGTTGACAAAAAATAGGGAGTTTTGACTGTGGTTTGTCCATAGTTTGACTTTTAGGTCAACCAGTCGATTATTGATCGTTTGAGCAGTTGACTGAGTAATCTTTTGAACCAGGGCTTGAAACTTGGCCTGAGGATACTATGAGGCATATGAGAGACCATGAAGTCCACTTGAGGTATCAGGAGTTGATTTTTCTTGGAAAGAAACAAAACCCTAGTTTTGGTCTTCATTGTTTAAGAGGAGAGTGAACATGCTTGCAATTGGATGTCATATGAGCCTGAGGAGACTGTCTGAGCCAAGATATCTAAAAATGTGATGGGAAAATTTTGGGGTATGACAATAATGTTATGTTTAACTTGCTTTACAAATCTGTGTTGATGTTATCCTGGATTTTTGCTCTATGCTGGGGATTTGGGGTACTTTAGAGATAAACTTCTTGAATCCTTATCTAGGATGATAATCTGTTGGTTCTGAACTCTAGAGATAGATTTAGAGCTAGCATTCACTGTGGGTATCTGTACGTAATGCTTTCGTGTTTGAGCGGCGCGCGAGAGATTGCCGACGCGAGAACATGGATATTCTCGTGACTTTGCGTTAGAGATAACCTTAGTTGTGAGATGATCTCGTTTGTGCTCTAGAGATGGACGCTTATGTGAGAGATACGTGATAACATAGATGAGTATCGTAGGTTGAGTATAACGGGTTGGTAAGTGTATGTTTGTGAAGAGTGAATATATTTACATTCCTGATAAGTTATTTCTCTTCTAAGAATGTGTTTATTCTTTTCTTGTCTATATCTTTGTTTACTTTTTGCTCATTCAAACCCAAGCTCGAAATCGTAGAAACTGTTGAATGGCATCTCTCCATCTCTGAGGAAGATAATTCCCGATTCAATATTTCCAAATCTTTTTTGTTGCTTGCCCTATACTGCATTCAACAAAATGGCGCCGTTGCCGGGGATGGTTGTGAATTGCATCGCAATAGTTTTCGTGGTTTTGAGCTTTGTATATATCGTACATATTGTATAGTTTCACTTGTATATATTTACTTGTACATGTTTACTTGTTTATGTTCACCATATAAATTTACTTGTATATGTTACATATAAGTATACTTTTACTGGTGAATGTTGGTGAAACATGTTGATCTCGGATGAGCTCTTTAATAACAAATCTTCACTTTTCAACTTGTGAATCCAAAACTCACTAACTTTTCTCTTTTTGTATGATAATAGTTGTTTGTGTTCCATACTTGTGCATATGTGTTTGTTTGTGTACATAATTGTATACTTGTGTTTTCTTTTATGTTCGTATAATTGTTGTATATATTTGTACCCGTAACGTTTGTTGAGTGGTTGGTTAGGGCACTTTCTTAGGCTTGTGCGGTGAGACGTCACCATGGCATGATTGGAGGAAGCTACTTTCCAAACACCAAAACAATAAAGGCGTCGAGCTAACGACGTAAAACAAGCGCTTGTTAGGAGGCACCCCAACGGTTGTAAAGTTTTGTTTATTTTTATGTTTAAGAGGAATTTAGGTAAAGTGGTGTGTGATTGGAACAGCTAGTGCAATTCTGATTTTTCTGAGTTCTGATGTGCCCGCTAAGCGAGCATAGCAGAATTTTGTTTTTCTGCTCTATACCAGTGGGGTTCCTATTCCACTTGGTTCCCTTCTTTTTCCCACTTTCACCAAGGCTAATTACTAGTAGATAATAATTTTGTTTTTCTAATTCTTTTATTGGTTGTTTGGATTCAAATTTTGTTCGGTGATTCAAAGATTTTTGAGGTGATTTTCCAAAGCTTGAGTGTTTCAACTTGCGGATGTATGGTAGGATATTGTTTTTGAAGTGTATCATTCAAGGTACTCACTTATCGCTTTCTATAGCATAACATGTTTAGGAAACTTTTCATTTGTACAATTACTATACCATTCATTCTTTTGCGTTACTTGCTTGTTGATTGAATCACTTTAATTCCCATACCATAAATGTGAGGAAGCTTTTCATTGTTCATATATGCTGGAGGCCACAATCTTTGTTTTAACTGGATTTTATTATGCTTAATATTTTGTTTATGTTGATTTTATCAAAGCATAAAAAGGATCAAGGCATTTTGTTTCATTTTAAGCACAACCACCATAACCAAATAGTCAATTCACCTTGTGAGTGTGTGATCATTTGTTAACCCTTTTGAGCCTTTTTGTCAATATCCATGTTGTTTTTGCTAAATGCTTATCTTCGAGTGTTTAGTTCTCATTTTTGCATGGATGATTGATTCTTTGTTTTCTTGAACCCTCAACCATGATTTTTGGTATGAATTCTTACCTTGCCTTAGAAAGTAAGGAGTATTCACATGATGATGTGGTTGAATTCAAGTTGGGGAGAAAAATGATTGTGCACTTATTTGGTTGTTGCTATGAGGTTGAAAGAAAAGAAAAAAATGTGTAAAGAAAAGAAAAGAAAAAGAAAGAAAAAATGTGAAAAAGTTTTGAAAAACAAAAAGAAAAGAGAAGTGAATAATTGTGCTAATAAGTATGTATTGGTTTGAGAAACTTGTGGTTAAGGAAGAAGTTTAATCGAGATTTTGTTGTTTGAATCTTTGGTGGATTGATCACTCCCTTAGGTTTAGGCCAGTTTTTGTTTCGATTAGCCTTAGGACTTATCCCTTGTTTGTTAACCAAGCCACATTACAACCTTGAAAAGTCCTTGTGATTCTTGCTTTTGTATCTTCAATGTGATTTTTGGATGAATTCATAATTTAATCTTTTGTTTGCAAGATTGTTGGATGAGTGTTAAAAGTCCCTTTCCTTTGTATGTTCTTCATCCATTGATGAAATTTTGCTAGGTGTGATTCATGAGATAGCTTGTATTGTGTTAGAATGTTTTGTATGCTTTTTGTGCTTAGGATTCGTTTTGTTTACATGTTGTCGTTGTAGGATAGTGGTAAGTATTTACTTTGTTTATACGTTTTTGTATTGAGCCATACATTTGTTTTTGGTTTTCAAAACTTGTTGATTCACGATTCTTTGGTTTATTGCTTTTGATTCTTTGATTTATTTGACATTGTTTGAGGACAAACAAAGTTTCAAGTTGGGGAGAGTTTGATAAGTGTCAAAATATGTCGATATTTTGAGTATATATTTGTGGCACTTATCGATTCTATTCTTATGATTTTTGTAATAAAATCCTAACTTTTGTGTACATATGTGCATACTTGTGTTTTTTATTCATTTTTATACCAATTAATAGTTTTCCATTCATTTTATAGGTATTCATGCATCTTTGGAGCATTGAGTAATAAAGACCAAAGGCTAAGCTTCAAGAATGCAAATTCTACCAATTCATCAAAGAATAAGGCTCAAAATAAGGATGATAAAAATTACCATTTTGGTTTCCATTCATTCATTATTGGATAGAGCATTGAATAAGCTTTCCAACGCTTCGAACCGGGCGCAATTCGGAGTTACGGTTCTCAACTTATGGCGAAAACAAGATTTCACTTTTGCTGTCATCCGCTAAGCGGAGGGGGTCCGCTGAGCGGAGCTCCAGCGGAGCAAATCAGAGGCTGGATGCAATTTTGAGTCCGCTGAGCGGAGGGGGTCCGCTGAGCGGACCTGCGCAGAATTTTCTTTATATTTCTTCATTTGAGACATTTTAGGGTTATGGTTTTGGGAAAGTTGTAGTCCCAACTCCATCATTTTCATTCTTAGATCAAAATTAGCTTAGAAAACAACTTCAGAGGTTGCATAAGGATGATCGGGGGTAGATTGAGCGTCGAACGGAGCTGACAAACCGGGAGATTTTCGGTTCATTTCTCTTCTTCTTTGTGTATTTCTCTATGGTTGGGTTTTGTGTGTATATTTACTTGAATCTTATGTATATTTACCGATTATAATGTTATGTTTAACTTGCTTTACAAATCTGTGTTGATGTTATCCTGGATTTTTGCTCTATGCTGGGGATTTAGGGTGCTTTAGAGATAAACTTCTTGAATCCTTATCTAGGATGATAATCTGTTGGTTCTGAACTCTAGAGATAGATTTAGAGCTAGCATTCACTCTGGGTATCTGTACGTAATGCTTTCGTGTTTGAGCGGCGCCCGAGAGATTGCCGACGCGAGAACACGGATATTCTCGTGACTTTGCGTTAGAGATAACCTTAGTTGTGAGATGATCTCGTTTGTGCTCCAGAGATGGACGCATATGTGAGAGATACGTGATAACATAGATGAGTATCGTAGGTTGAGTATAACGGGTTGGTAAGTGTATGTTTGTGAAAAGTGAATATATTTACATTCCTGATAAGTTAATTCTCTTCTAAGAATGTGTTTATTCTTTTCTTGTCTATATCTTTGTTTACTTTTTGCTCATTCAAACCCAAGCTCGAAATCGTAGAAGCTGTTGAATGGCATCTTTCCATCTCTGAGGACGATAATTCCCGATTCAATATTTCCAAATCTTTTTTGTTGCTTGCCCTATACTGCATTCAACAGTCAGCTTACCGGCTGTCATACCCTAATTTTTGACCCCCCTGAGATGACATATCTTCAGGATTTTTCATCAGGTCAAGACAAGTACCCAGAGCAGTCATTTCTCCATCTGGTACCTAATCGAGGATGCTCAAAAGACAAGAAAGCTCAGGCAAAGGATCAATCAATACAAAGATTAATCTCTAATACAATCATGGGGCTCAAGAATTTCACTTTTCTCATCTATGATTGATTAGACATCCAGTCATATGAGTACAGGTCTACTCAAGTCACCAGATTAGGGTTTTGAGCCTATCAAGGACTGAAATCAGGGATCACATTTGGGAAACCCTAAAAAGCCCCAGAGGGTCATTCAAAGACATCAATCATCTTCAAAAAACTCATATTACAAGATCTACTGGACATCACACTTCAATTCAAAGTCTACAGTCATTATTTTCACATGGTCGACAAATTAGGGTTTTGACCTAATTCACCAAGATAGTTGACTTCTGATCAGGGCATGAATCCAAAACTCAAGACATGATTCAAGGATCTCTACTACCTCAATATAATCCATTCATATTATCCATTTGGGGAGAAGATCTTATTTCTACACAAAAGCCCAAAAATTCACTTTGTCAGGAAAAAGTCAACTGTGAAGGATCATCATTGACTTTTAAGATTTTTGATCAAAAAATGACTTTCAAGGATCAATATCATCCACATATGGATGTCAAAGTCATTTGGCCAAAGAAATTCAAAGAAATTCATCAAGAAGCAAAAAGTCGGGAATTAGGGTTTTTTGAAGGCATGGTGAGATCTCAAAATTTCACCTACACAACTCAAAAAACTTCCAACATGAAAGTTGTAGATCTTGCAAAATAAAACAACATCTTACAAAGGAACTTTTTTCAAAAGATCAACCATTTATGAAGTTTTGGAGATTTTGAGGTTTAGGTCATAAACACTTAGAAATTTTTCTAAGTGTTTTAACCTAGTTTTCTTCCAACTTTGACCTCATTTTTCACAAATTTCCCAAGTGATTCTGAAGAAGACATAAACTAATGATTTGAAGTAGATGTTTAGGGCTTTCCAAATTGTGTTCAACCTTCTCCAAATTCAATTTGAGCTAGGAGTTATGCTTGTTCAAAGTTGGCCTCATGAAGTGAAATTATAGGTCATGGACACTTTTTGACTTTGCAAATTTTGTGCAAATAACCTCTCTTATGGATGCTACACGACCCATAACACATCTGAAACCATGCCATACATCCATTTTCATCATTGCATAAGGATTAGAGAAGATTCCAAAAACAAATGCATGTGATTATGTAATGATTGCATTTTTGAATTTATGACAAATTGGTGATTCATCAAAGGAATCTTCTCCCAACCAATTGGAGCTCATTTCTGCAGCAATTTGGTCCCCTAAGATCAAGCAAAATCGAGGGCTAGGGGATTGATCAAATGGAATCAAAATTCCCATCATTGCATAAGAGATATTTGCAAACTTTCTTCATGGCTAAGAAACCAAATCAACTTCACTAAGCAAGCTCACACTCTCACTCAGTACTGAACCAATTGCCTATAAATAGAGGCCTCATTCTCATTCAAAAAACACACCAAAGCAACCATATTACTTGCTTTCTCTTTCTCTCCTCTTGTTCATTGTTTTTCAAAGTTCTTTGGCAAGAAGATTCGATTTCTTCAAACCAGAGCTTATCTTTGGGAAGTGAGCATTCTAACATCTCAAGGGAGGTCATTTGAGGTGATCCAAGCACCTGGATCACTTCTGTAAGTGGAGGAACACCATTGTTGCTCTCACTTTGGAGCATTTGCAGTTGGAGGTCCATGGAGTAATTCAGGAGGTTCTGAGCCAAGCCAATCATCCAGGCACACTCCTCAGGTCCTAGTGAAGCTAACCAGATGGCTGCAGCTCATCTGTAACTCCAAATTCAACAACCTCCATGTTCACTTGAAGCTGAAATCGAGGGAGGTCCATAGAACAATTCAGAAGGATTCAGGCTACAACAAGCATCCAGTTAGCATCATTGAGTCTCAGGGAAGCTATTGAGATCATTCATTCAAGCCCAGGTGCTCTCAATCATCCTCACGACCTCCACTTTCAGAGGTAAGTTTCTGAACTCCACCTCTCTAATTTAAGTACTCTTTGTGTTAAAGCTCGATTCTATCTTGTTCAGCATCATCAGAGGATTGAAAACCCTCTATCATTGTTCATTTATTCATCTTGTGCATCATTTAATTTTAAAATTAGGGTTTATGTGTTCTTCGTGTTCATGATGAAATTCGTTAGTTACACTTAGAATAAATGAATTCTGAGCCCATAGTCATGTTCCTTGTCCAAAAACGAGTGAGATTGATGTTTACATCATGCCATTTAGTTGAGAAACCAGAGAGTTAGGAATTTGAAAATCTTTGAGCTCGAGGAAGAAGATGAACATGGCGCGCGCAAAATTTGAATCTTCTGGCTTGTTTTAAAATATATTATGTTGGATGCGTGTGAATAACAAACTGCGCGCGTAGCCCAGATGGTGGGAGTTTTGGCCAATGACTTGGAGGGCGCGAGTTCAAGCCCTCTAGGTGACAAAACCATCTTTTTATCACCTTTTCCACTTAATTTCTTCACAACTTTAACTAATTAGTTAACCTATCAAATTAACTCCTTTTTAATTCATTTTTTATGCACTTATTGATTAATATATATATTTTATAAATAATCAAAAAAATCATAAAAATATTATTTATTTTATATGTTTTGATTAGGTTAAAAATGGTTTGTTTTAAGTATTTTAAAATATATTTCAATATATGTTTTCATTAAAGTTTCAAAACCTAATATTTCATAAGTGTTTTAGTGTTAAAAACCCTAATCATTTAGGTCTTAATTAGGTATAGATTTTGTCTGTACTTCAATTAAGTTGACTTTTGTCAAAATTCAAATTATGTTCAAACTTCAAAATAAACAGACGATCGAGGTTTTCAAACAACAGAACCCCGTATCTTTTCAACTGTTTTCATAAACAGTAAACCATTTTTTAACTGGGCCTCTAATAGAGTGTAAGTCCCAAAAACCTTCTCTTCTTAGCTTGTTTTCAAAACTGTATTTTCAAAATCTTCTTTCTGTTTTCAAAACATTCTTCTGGTATTTGAAGGGCATTATTCCCGGTGAAACTCTTCAGATACCTATGTGACCTTTGTCCATCTTCACTTCTTCTGTTTTCAAAAACCATTAACTGTTTATCATATATATATATTCAATTGTTATCAACAAAACAACAAAAATACTGTTGAGGCTCTGTACATACTTCTTCAATGGCCTCCACTCCATCCAGGTTAGGCTTTACAAGCTTTCAATTTACAGTCTTTATTTAAATTACTGTCAAATATAAACTGTGCATATATTAGTTTAGAACTGCGTTTGAGTATAAACCTTAGGACAGCTAAACTATATACATATTATAGGAATATGACCTAGGATTGAGAATGTCTTCCCGGTGAAGGCTCTTTCCTAATTAGAGATCTGTAGTTCAAACCCCCAAGATGAATTATTCCCGGTGAAACATCTTGGCAAAAACCTTAGAACCCAAAAGTAATAGGACACATCCACCCAAAGAGGAATTATTCCCGGTGAAACCTCTTACCCATTTGCTTAGAGCCAAAATAAGTTCAAAACTACATAGCTTTCTCTTGTGCTATAACAAGGACCCTCGATTAGCCTCCTCTTGGGCTTTGTACAAGGACCCACAGGCTTCTTAAAAGCATTTCCAGCTTCCTCTTGAGCTTGTATACAAGGACCCATCAGGTTTCTTATAAACATAGGAACAGGTCTTTAGTCACCCTTTAGCCTACCCTGGTGAGTTTCTTCCAATTTAAACCAGACTTTAAACAAGCTAAGTTTGTCTCAATTTTGCATTGAGTACATTTTTGGAATGAGAGACCTGGACAGTCTCTGTCACCCTTATCTTCATCAATCTCCCTTAGTAGAGTCTAGGATCCATGTTTGGTCACCCTCAGCATTGAGTCAGCCTTCATCTTGGGCTTTAAACAAGAAGTCTCCACTAGATAATCTTTCTGCCAATCTTTTCATCCTTTAAATATTTAATGGAGTGCTACCTCAATCATTTCAATAAAATCCCTGGAAAGGGTTAGCCTCCAAAGTCAATTAAAATCATTCCTTCATTTCAATAAAAACCCCTGGAAAGGGTTAGCCTCCAAAATTAATTAATAAATAATTTCATTCTCTTAGGAGATAATTTCCCCAAAAGAGTCAAAACCCCTGGAAAGGGTCAGCCTCCAAAAAACATGATAAAGTCAGTCTTTTAACAGACAAATTCACCAGCTGAGTCAAAATCCCTGGAAAGGGTTAGCTTCCAAAGAAAAACAGTCTTTTAATAAATAAAATCTCCTCAGTAGAGTCAAAACCAACAAAAACAGTTAGCCTCAACCTTGGGCTTCATACAAGGCACCAAACAATAAAACTCCCCTGTCAAGAGTCAGCCTCAACCTTGGGCATTGTACAAGGCAGATAATAGAGTCTCCCCAGTAAGTCCTTCGTTACTCAGTAGCCACAACCTTGGGCTTTGTACAAGGCAGATAAACCATATTTTCATGTGTCAAAGATTCCTAACACTTAGGATCTTTTCCCCATAGAGTCATCCATACTCAATTCATTAAAAAGAGTCCGCCACAACCTTGGGCTTTGTACAAGGCAGAAAATAATGTTTTCCCTAACTAGAGTCATAGTATAAAAAACCCAATTTTTTCAGCAGTCAGCCACAACCTTGGGCTTTGTACAAGGCACACAAATAGAGTCTCCCTAAGTAGAGTCAGCCTCAATTCTGGGCTTTGTACAGAACACCAAATAAAAATCCATCAAATAGACTTTCCCTAAACAGAGTCAGCCTCAATTCTGGGCTTTGTACAGAACACAAAAATACCCTGTAATTAATCCCCAGTGGAGTCATCTCCCAGAGTCAATAATATTAATTAATCAATCAAAAAGCCTCAAGCTTGGGCCTCATACAAGCCAGCTAAAGTCAAATCTTTTATACAGTAGATAGACATAGCTTATCTCCATAGAGAGATATTTTTACTACTCTACCACATTCAAACAAACAAACATTTCATTTCAATTTTAATCAAGTCTCCCATTTAGGATTTTGAAAGGCATGAGCTGGCAGTAAAACCCAGACATGTGGTAACTTTCCCTAATTTGGATGAGCATCTTTCTTTCATTTAAGAGGCATTTGACTGGTATACTTGCACATACACAAGTAAGGTCCCCCTCTTGAATGAAATGAATTCAGTTATTCTGTCACTCCTTTAAATGTTTGTGGTAGAATAGTACAAATACCTCTCTGTAGAGATAATTTCATGTCTCTTTACTGTAAACAGAGATTTAATTCCAAGCTTCAACCTTGAGCTTCAAGCAAGGCACCAAAAATAATTAATTTCCCTAGTTAGTTCCCCGAACTACATTAAGCTCTGACTTCCACTAGGGATATGTAGGCATGAGGTTCACAAGGAATCTCAGCGAGCTAATAAAATACCAAAATAGTCAGTTTGTCTGTCTGTCTGTCTTTTCAAATCAATTCAATTCTCTCTCCTAATACAAAGGAGAAACTTTCCCAATCATTAGCAATAAACACAAACACAATGACACAGAGAAGGTTCCTGTAGAGTACTACAGATATGTAGGGTGTTTAAACACTTCCCTATGTATAACCGACCTCCCGGACTCCAGAATTTCTAGTCTAGGTGAAATCCCCACACTTAGCAAACTCCTAGGGTTTAGTTGAGATCTTTTTTCCCCTTTCCTACTCGTAGGACAAATAAGAAAGTTCGTGTGATATCGTAGGAAGAACTGAAATAAAATTCATCCCACCACGGGCGCATTCTCCTTCCAAATTTCGCGTGAAGGGTTTAGCGTGCCGTCCTCCCAAGTGAAACGGGGAGGTAAAAAAAACGACCACCACAGCCGCTTAAAGTAATCACCTCGCTGTTATTTTGACCTCCTGCCTTGCCCAAAGCAGAGAGATGTTTTATAGGGCTTTGCTTTTAAATGTTCCGCCCAAATAACTTTGTGTATAGGGGTTTGTTTTAAAAGTTTCCCTCTTTGTCCTGCCCAAGACAAATGAGTTTGTGTTTAGGGTTTTGTTTCAAAAATGAATCATAAATAAAGTGTCATTTTGAATTCCCTACATTATATGTTTTATTTTTGCTTTTTCTGGAAATGGTAATCCTAAAAAACCAAAATAAAATAAATTTTTTTTTTTTTTTCAAAAAAAAAAAAAAAAATCTGCATACACTCCTGCATTCATAAATTTTCTGAAATAAATATAAATCACATGTGCAGATTTACTATTGATAAACCCATTGAATGCAATAACCCTATGCCCTCTCCCAACTTTGAGTTTCCTGTGTTCGAAGCCGAAGAAGAGGAAGAAGAGGAGATCCCGGACGAGATCTCTCGATTACTTAAGCACGAGGAAAGAGCCATTCTGCCTCACAAAGAGCCTTTAGAGAAAATCAACTTGGGTTCTGAAGAAGACAAAAAAGAAGTGACCATTGGATCGCTGCTTGATGCTGATGTCAAGAGTAAGTTGACAGACCTTCTCAAAGAATATGTTGACGTGTTTGCCTGGTCCTACCAAGACATGCCTGGGTTGGATACCAATATTGTTCAGCATTACTTACCATTGAAGCCAGAATGTCCGCCAGTCAAGCAGAAATTGCGAAGGACTCACCCTGATATGGCTAACAAGATCAAAGTGGAAGTTCAGAAACAGCTCGACGCAGGTTTTCTTGTCACCTCTGAGTATCCTCAATGGTTGGCCAACATAGTGCCAGTTCCGAAGAAAGATGGCAAAGTCCGAATGTGTGTTGACTACCGTGACCTGAATAAGGCCAGTCCAAAAGATGACTTTCCATTACCACACATTGACATGTTGGTTGATAACACTGCTAAGTTCAACGTCTTTTCTTTCATGGACGGGTTCTCCGGTTATAATCAGATCAAGATGGCTCCTGAAGACATGGAGAAGACATCTTTCATCACCCCATGGGGTACCTTTTGCTACAAAGTAATGCCGTTTGGATTGAAGAATGCAGGCGCAACTTACCAAAGGGCAATGACTACTCTCTTCCATGACATGATGCATAAAGAAATTGAAGTTTATGTGGACGACATGATAGCCAAGTCCAGCACAGAAGAAGAACATATTGAATACCTTTTGAAGTTGTTTCAAAGACTAAGGAAATATCAGCTTCGCTTGAATCCTAACAAATGTACTTTTGGGGTTAGATCTGGAAAACTCTTGGGTTTCATTGTCAGCCAAAGAGGTATCGAAGTAGATCCCGACAAAGTCAGAGCTATTCAAGAGATGCCTGCACCAAAAACAGAAAAGCAAGTAAGAGGATTTCTCGGACGATTGAACTATATCTCCAGATTTATCTCTCAAATGACTGCTACTTGTGGGCCAATTTTCAAGCTTCTCCGCAAAGATCAAGGGGTTGTATGGACTGAAGATTGCCAGAAAGCGTTCGACAGTATCAAAGAGTACCTGTTAGAACCACCAATATTGATTCCTCCCGTTGAAGGAAGACCACTAATCATGTACCTTACCGTGTTGGAAGAATCCATGGGTTGTATGCTTGGACAACAAGATGAAACCGGTAAGAAGGAGCATGCCATCTATTACTTGAGTAAGAAATTCACAGATTGTGAGTCTCGTTACTCCATGCTCGAAAAAACATGTTGTGCTTTGGCCTGGGCTTCAAAACGTCTCCGCCAGTACATGATCAACAATACTACTTGGTTAATCTCCAAAATGGATCCGATCAAGTATGTCTTTGAAAAACCTGCCTTAACAGGAAGGATTGCCCGATGGCAAATGCTGTTATCTGAATATGACATTGAGTACCGTGCTCAAAAAGCGGTCAAAGGAAGCATTCTCGCCGATCACTTGGCGCATCAACCAATTAATGAATATCAATCTCTCAAGTTTGACTTTCCTGATGAAGATGTCTTATACTTGAAGATGAAAGATTGTGACGAACCATTACCTGAAGAAGGTCCTGATCCTGGATCAAGATGGGGCCTAATTTTCGATGGAGCAGTAAACGCTTTTGGCAATGGAATTGGGGCAATCATCATCACTCCCAAGGGTACTCATATCCCGTTCTCCGCCAGATTGCTATTTGATTGCACCAACAACATCGCAGAATATGAAGCTTGTATCATGGGTCTCGAAGAAGCCATTGACTTAAGAATCAAGATTCTCGACATATATGGAGATTCAGCCCTTGTGATCAACCAAATCAAAGACAAATGGGAAACTTACCACCCTGGCTTGATTCCCTACAGAGATTATGCAAGACGTCTGTTGACTTTTTTCAACAAGGTTGAATTGCATCATATACCTCGAGATCAGAATCGAATGGCAGACGCCTTGGCTACTCTATCTTCCATGTTTAAAGTCAATCATTGGAATAATATGCCTACAGTCAGAATCACGCGCCTTGAAAGGCCCGCTTATGTGTTTGCAACTGAAGCAGTCATCGATGATAAACCGTGGTTCCACGACATCAAGCGCTTCCTTCAAACTCAAGAATACCCGCTTGGGGCATCAAACAAAGATAAGAAAACTCTAAGGAGACTTTCTGGCAGTTTCTTCCTGAACGGAGATGTGCTATACAAAAGAAACTTCGACATGGTTTTGCTCAGATGCGTGGACAGACACGAAGCAGACATGTTAATGCATGAAGTGCATGAAGGGTCCTTTGGAACTCATTCAAACGGGCATGCAATGTCCAAGAAAATGTTAAGAGCAGGATACTATTGGTTGACAATGGAATCTGATTGTTGTAAACACGTGAAGAGATGTCACAAGTGCCAGATCTACGCAGATAAAATCCATGTGCCACCGACTTTACTCAACGTTCTCTCATCTCCATGGCCTTTCTCCATGTGGGGTATTGACATGATTGGAATGATCGAGCCGAAAGCTTCAAACGGTCATCGTTTCATCTTGGTAGCAATTGATTACTTCACCAAATGGGTCGAAGCAGCATCTTACGCCAATGTTACAAGACAAGTGGTTGTGAGGTTCATCAAGAATAACATCATTTGCCGATATGGTATTCCCAGCAAGATCATTACTGACAATGGTTCAAACTTAAACAACAAGATGATGAAAGAATTATGTGAGGAATTCAAGATTGAGCATCATAACTCTTCTCCTTACAGACCAAAAATGAACGGCGCAGTTGAAGCCGCTAACAAGAACATTAAGAAGATTGTCCAGAAAATGGTCGTCACTTACAAAGACTGGCATGAAATGCTGCCTTTTGCTTTACATGGGTACCGTACTTCAGTGCGTACTTCAACAGGGGCAACTCCCTTTTCTCTAGTATACGGCATGGAAGCTGTGCTCCCCGTAGAAGTTGAAATCCCATCAATGAGAGTTCTCATGGAGACTAAGTTATCAGAGGCTGAATGGTGTCAAAACAGATACGATCAGTTGAACTTAATCGAAGAAAAACGTATGACTGCTCTTTGCCATGGACAGTTATACCAAGCAAGGATGAAACAAGCCTTCAACAAAAAGGTTCGACCTCGTGAATTTCAAGAAGGCGACCTCGTGCTTAAAAAGATCTTGTCTTTTCAACCAGATTCTAGGGGCAAATGGTCTCCTAATTACGAAGGCCCGTATGTTGTCAAAAGAACATTTTCTGGCGGCGCCATGACTCTTGCAACCATGGATGGTGATGAACTCCCACATCCTGTAAATGCTGATGCAGTCAAGAAATACTTTGTCTAAAAAATACAAAAGAACAGCTCGGTAAGTTGAAAACCCGCAAAGGGCGACTTAGGCAAAAATGAGCGTCTCGGTGGACTGAAAACCTGAAAGGGCGGTCCAGGCAAAAATTAGAGACAATAAACAGAAAAAAATGCATCCTGGTAGATTGAAAACCTGAAAGGGCAATCTAGGCAAAAATTAAGGAATTATGACAAAGTAACTGCATCAGTCCATACTTCGTCACCTGAGGAGTCTTTCTCATCAAAGGATCTTCAATCAAATCACCGCAAATCTGAAGCGACAAGCACAGTTGTAACTCAAAGTTGTTAAGGGAATAGTGGTTATTGCTTTCAATGTAGCCTTTTCCGCATAATTACCATTTCCAACTTTTGTAAATACTCTATGGAATCACGCCTTTAGCTGATTACCATCCTATTAAATAAATTTGAGCCTTGTGCCCATTTGTTTGCAATCTTTAATTTCTTTCAGCTTGCAAAATGACGCTTTAATTGTGTTATTCACTTTTGAAACAAAAAAAGAAAAATAAGTTTTAAATGAATTTACTTCACTTTTCTTTTTCAAAATAAAAGCGAAATTTTCCTTTGAGTTGTGAACAACAGAAGGAACATCAGCAGTCTCCATAGGATGAACAAAAGGATTCTCCCTGAAAAATTGTTGAGACAACGGTATTCTTGTCCCAGAAAAGAATTCTTGAAGCAATTATCCCTCGAGGTAAAGAAGCTCTTCTATCCCCAGTGAAGAAGGTCTTCTATCCCCAGTGACGAAGATTTTCCATCTCCAGTGAAAAGATTCTTCCGTCTCAATGAGAAGAGATGCTTATCTTCCCCAGAGAAGTTTAAAACACGCAACACCATTCATCACCTGTGTTATCTACACCGTGTTGAAGAACATTTGCCGAGTATCTGGTTGTATTGCGACATCGGTCCCTCTCCAGTATATACTTCTTTGTCTGTCAGTATTGTCAGTATGCATGCTACATTCATGACATTCATCATTCATACATATTTGCATCATTTATGCATTCTTGCATTTTTCAATGTTTGCTTCAATAATCACTTGTTCAGGATATATCTATCCCAAAAAAAAAAGAAGAAAAAGGAAGAGAAAGAAAAAAGAAGAAAGAAAAGGAAAAAGAAACAAGTATGGGCGTGTCATCTCTCCAGTAGGTTGTCACCCATAAGCAGAAATAACATCCTTTCTTTCTCCAGTTCCCCACTGAGATCATTCCTCGTGGAAGAAGGTTTCTTTAGTTTCTCCTCTCAAAACAAAGGAGAAAATCCCCAGTTGAGTTCATTCCTCATGGGTACAAAGTCTTGTTTGACTGTCTCTTTCCAATTCATTCTTGGTTAGAACCTTGTCTTTACCAAAAATTCAAAATCCGATTCCTCAAACAGAGTCGTAAAAAACAGACCATAAGCAATAGCCTCGTCATCAGAACAGCTTATGTCTCTTTCAAAAGACTTTTCCTCTCAAGGAAATCAATCATGAAGACCATTTGACAATCAGGGCCTTATTACTGTTCACAAGGCTGAATAACCAGTAATTTCCCTAGCAAAGTTTCCAGGATCATTTTATCACTCGGCTGATAATTGATCATGTCTTCAAAACCACTATCACGAGGCTGGTAGTCGGTAATCTTTTGTTCTGGTTATATTATTAACATGTCTATCCCAAGGCTGATAGTCGGTAATATTAACCGAACCTTTGAAACTCCTTTTACCATGTCAAGTCTATCACCATGCTGATAGTCGGTAATGCAGTTTCATACCTTTCACCTTCGCATTATTAACAAGTCTATCCCTGCGCAGATAGTCGGTAATGTCGATAGGTAAGCTTTTCTTACAAAGCTATCATTCCCCGGTGAAGCATACACTTGCTTTCCCGAAAAGAAAACGGATTCTCTTCCTAAAACGGATTGAGACATCCTTCCCGATCTCTTTTCCCCAGCGGAGTCAGTTCTTGATATCCCCTCGGTAAATATATCCTTGCATCATTCGCAGTTTTGGTATCTTAGGTCCAAAATTCGCGTCTTCTGATATTTAAGTCTCTTCCACCCTATCAAAACGAAGATTTTCAATCTTCATATCTCAGGTTGAAGAAACTTAAATAGGGGCATCTGTCATACCCCAATTTTTGACCTAAGATACCACCTCATATCATTGCATATGCATCATTTGCATCTCTAACAAAATTGCATAGCTTGTGTTTGCTATTTGTGACTCAGCAGGATTTAATCAGGAAATCACTCATTAGTACAAGTAAAAATCAATTAGGGTTTTGTTCTCCCTTCATCTCAAATGAATCATCTTCATCAATAATCAACATTTGGTCCTCAGAGATTCATTTCAACAAGCTCAACAGCTTTGAATCAACCAGATTAGGGTTTTGACTGAAGTTAGCATACTCCTGATTTTTGCTCAGGATTTGACCTAATGACTTGGGACATGACCTCAAGACCCCAAGTACATCATTTTGACCTAATCCATTGGCTCATAACATCTCCTACACCAAGATTGATCAGACAAATCCTCAGATCAGGGTTTTGAACTATCAGGGACTGAAATCAGGGATCACATTTGGGAAACCCTAAAAATCCCCAAGAAGTCAATCAAAGGTTTCAATCATCTTCAAATAATCCCTATGACAATATCCAATGAAGATTGTGTCTCAATTCAAGATCCACAGTCATCAATTTCATCAGGTCGACAATTAGGGTTTTTTGACCTAATTCACTGAATAACTGACTTTTTAATCAGGACATGGTGCCACAACTCAAACCATGGCTCAATATCCTCTAATGCTTCAATGTGATCCATTCATACCATTCATATGGTGAGGATAACCTGTTTCATTTGAAATCTCCAGAAACGCGATTCGTCTGAAAAAGTCAACTGTACAAGATCACCATTGACTTCTGGGGAATTTTGGTCAACCATGACTTTTGAAGTTAAAAATCATCAATATATGATATATGAAGTCATTTGATCAAGGAAAATCAAGAAAATCAATCAAGAATCAAAAAGTCAAAGTTTGACTTTTCATACTTAGAAAAATTTCTAAGTGTTTTTCAATGGTTTTTTCCAAACTTTGGAAGGGAATTTCTCAAAATTTCACCTACAAACTGAAAAAAAACTTCCAACATGAAAGTTGTAGATTTTGATCCAATAAACAACTTTGACACATATAATTTTTTTCCATAAGATCAACCATTTAAGAGATATGGAGCTTCAAAGTTGGCATCTTATGAAAATTTCACTTAAAACTTCATTTTCTTCAAAATTCATGGATCTTTTTCACCCATTTCCTTAAAGGTCTTGAAGAAACTTTCAACTAGGCTTTTGAAGTGTGTAACATGAGCTTTCCAAAATGTCCAAGAGCATGAAAAAATATGGAGTATAGCTATGGTTTTGAATTTTGACATTAGTGAACTTTTCACTTGAAATTTCAAGCCATTTTCACTAAGTTATGAACCATTTTGCCAAATGATCCAAGTAATGATGCATAGATGCAATAATTGGTAGATATTTTCTGATTTGAGATCAGAATGGAAGAGGATAAGAAGCTTGAGAAATAACCATGGTTAAGTCACTTTTAACCATTTGCATTTAATGTGAAAGATTCCATTTTATCTCTTAAGCCAAATCATCATTCTTGATCAACTTGCAAGAGCTTTGTATTCAGAAACTTTGGCCTATAAATAGAGGTTCAAATCACTCTTCAATTCACACCAAAACCTCACAATTATAGGTTTTCTCTCTTCTTTCTTGAATTGCAAGTTTCATAGTTTTCAAAGAGGTAGAAAACTCAACCTCCAAACCCTTGAAGTTATGGCCAAAGTGATGGTTCTAGCAACTCATAAACATCATATGGGATGTGTTTGAACCACTCACACACCCCAAATTACCCCAAAACTCAGATTCACTCTTCAACCTCCATATGAACACATAAAGAGCCTTATCATGCCAATTTTCATTCCAGATCATTTCTGTACAAATTAACACTTCCCACACCTCACATATATCACATATGAGCTATCCAAACACTCATCATCAACCTGAAACATCAGAATCATAGAGCTCGATTCACACTTGGGCTTAACTGCAGATCGGGTACCTCCAACTACTCCAGGTGTTTTCAATTCACTCCAAGCATCCAGACACCTTCCCTAAGGTTCATTGAAGCTGTCCAGATCAAGCAACAACATCTGTAACACCTCCTCTGCAAAATTCAATCTCCAGCTTGGCCGTTTTTGAGGTAAGTGCTCATGAACTTCAAACTCTATCATACATGCATCATAAATGAAAAACTAAGTTACCATCTTGTTTCTGCACCATCACTGAATAATAACCCTCAATCAATTGCATCATATCATGATCATACACGATTTCACAAAGATTTGTCATATTAGGGTTCTTCGTGTTCATCAGAGAATTAATCATCTTAGAGCAAAAATAAATGAAATTAAAGGGCACCATCATGTTCCTTGTGAAAAACCGAGTGAGATAGACCCTTTGATCGATCAAAACAACACAGATTTGAAGGAATTCAAAATTCAGTTAGGGTTGTGTTCTTGGCGCCAGATTTGGTTTGGGAAATTCAAACATTGGTTTTAAAATA